>NW_027040766.1:2057500-2232500 GCF_037179485.1 Ochlerotatus camptorhynchus | reverse complement strand
TGACGTCATTTCGTTGGCGTCTGCTATGGGAAATTCTCATAGCAGGCGTTGACGATGGGACGTTGTCGAGTTGTTGAATAGCAACTATCGTGGTAACTCACCGATTACCTGTCGATCTGCCAAATTTGGAAAGACGTCTGCATTGAATTGTCTCATATAATAATATTCCGCCCACTACATCACAAGAAATTGCGAGTAGCTGAGTGGAATTGAGATAAGTTAAGCATTGGGTACAGGACCAAGTCTCCCCTGGGTGGTGCCAAAAGATGAGCGCAATATAATCATCAAGTTGCCATAAGGCACGGAATGAGACTATTGCATGACTGGGTAGTCAAAGTCTTCCATTCGTTAGTCATTTCAGATGGATTAGAACAGGTTTAGGTGGGCGTTGGCCAGATTTGGATTTTTCAGATGTAATCCTGGATAGGACCCTGTCATTGAACGTCGCGTGAAAGTGGAACTTAATGAAGGCCTAAGTACTTTTTCGTAGTTTTTAGTTTCCGGATTTGAAAGATCGTCGGTTACAGTGGCCTGCTTACTGAGCAGAAAAACGCTGTCCCAGGTCCTTACATATCAAAGAGATTTATGGTAAAATCACTTGTGTATCGTCTATTTTGCGAAACTCGTTGTTGTCGTTGGTTCCGGGTTTGAATGGATACACAAATTTGAGCAACGGTATTATGTGATATGAGGGGCTCGGTGGCCTTAGAGCAACCGTTATTGCTTACTGAGCAGAACATCATGAGTCTAATCTCAGGCCCATCCACATTCAAGATTCGTCAATCGTTTTATTTGTTAATATGACTACATGGTAATAACAGCAACTCGGTGATTAAAAAGGTGCTCGTCTGCCTAGTGGCAAACGTTTTTGCTTACTGTGCAGAAGACCGTGGGTTTAGTCCCAAGCTCCTTCGCGTTATATGATCGTTAGGACATCAATTCAGCTTATCGTTTACCAAAACGAACCCTGCTGCAAACCCAACCCTCTTATCCAACATCCCAGTGATTCCTAGTGGAAGTGCAGAGGTGTTCTCGGCTTCCATCAAAGCGAGTGTCATGTCAACACAATCCTTCCCATTCCTTTCTTGACCTGTGTTCGGGCGCGGCTGGCGCTGGTATTGCCTAATTTAAGATCACCAGTTTTTACACATTGAGGATGATTGCTAGTCCCAAGCATCGTCTATTGGTTCTCTGTGTAATTACAGCTGATCTGGCAGTAACAGTGTAGCAACCGTGGGCGGTCAATCAAGCTCAAGCTCAAGCTCAAAGATTGCATAAGCTACGGTAGAACTAATTTCAAAATCAAGCAAATCACTCCTTATACACTCAATTCTGTTTTCACGTGATTTTTTCACCCCTATTTTGATCATGTGACCTCAAATTGTAACCATTTTTTATAAAACTTTTTTTTTACAAAAATCAATGAAAAATATGCTGGTATTAAAAATGCTATCTCATCCTGCATGAGGGCAACATTTAAAACTTCAAAATCGCGTAAAAACACAATCGAATGTATTCTTTAAGCCACGTGTAAACACTTTTCAAATATACAGAAATAAGTACATTCTTTGCTTTAAATATTGAGGAAGGCTTTTTGAATTTGCTACTATTGAAAGTATTGAAAAAAAAAAGTGAAATCGTAGAAGAGAAGAGCGATTTTCTTAAATTTTACGTTACATACCCAATGAAAACTCCCCTACAAATGGTTTCAACGGTTTCTATCCACATTCCTGAACCATAACTAGCAGCCTCTGGAATTATGATTTATGATGATGAAAAACATCCACACCAAGACCACAGGCTGACACAAAACCGGCTCAACTTTGGCATTCCAAAGCCTATATAACACCTGGGTGAAAGCAAAAACTCTCCATCCTCATTCAAACACCCACAAGTACATACCTATATCTACAGTTGGTGCTCCGTTTGTCATCAGCCGTATCGTTTCTTTCACGACCGGGTTGGCAAATTCCGGACCACCTCATCTCACCGGTAGGCTATACGTTTCCCATTCAAATTTTGGCTCACTTTTTGTCTCGCGTCGATGCAACCAGCCAGGAAAGCCTTTTGTTAGAGTGTCCTAGTTCACATCCGCACTTCAATCAGCAGGAAAGCTCATATCTATTCATAATTTTCCTCGAGTCGGTGTCTCCTGTTGTATGCCCGTGCGGTCTTTTTTTTCGGGTGGAAGGTAAGCTGAATGTTCTACTCATCCGATCTTACTGATGGTATAGGCATTCTAAATCAGGAGAAGAAAAAAAAATGGCACATGCTTTCCTAGGAATGCCCTATGAATACGAGAGAAGCAACGGAAACCAGCAATTGTGGGTGCAATTGTATAATTGGATTTCTTCGGGTATGGAGAGCGAAAAGAATTTCTGATTTAAGACTGGCAAAACTGTGCACCTGCAGAAGTATAATCGTTGCACAACTCATTAGTTGAGATGGATTTTGTCACTTTCTTAAGAAAAATATGCGACACTAACGTAGTGCGTCTATTTGCAATTTTTTTTTCACATTTGAAGAACACTTATTATGATTCGGATGAATTCGGATGCCATTTAAGGAAACAAATCGGTCGGTATTATACCAAATGCTGTATACAGCCTGGCAAATAAACGGCGCCATATTTTCGAAATTTCACAAACCGAAATGTAAAAATTGGGGCCAATGTTAAAATGAATTACCCAAAAGTGCCACCATCATGATGCCAGAAAGTTCACCACGCTAAAACAACGCTGTTAATTTACAAATTTGCCATCAACAAATCCAAAAACCTAGACCGCAAACAGAACGACCATAACTGCTAACGAGAATCGACTTTACAATTGCTCAAACTTTGTGCTAACGACACCCACCCACCAGCACCCACACTCCTCTAGAATCTTTCCCTACGCTCAGCTACTGTGCCATCTTCATCCCCACCATCATCGCACCGAGTCGATCTAGATTATATTAACAACTGGAGGACGAGTTGTCCTTCCCAATCCCCCCTCCTACACAGCCACTGTCGCTCTGTGAAGTGATACAATCTGCTTCAATTTGTCAACCAAATGTTTCGAAAACAATGGCACTTTGCAGGGAAGTTATATCCATGGGTATATCTACAACGCAACGGAGCACAGCGGAAGTGCAGCGTCATTCGATTCAAGAGCTCGTAGCAAGTGCTTTATTTTCGTTGTTGAATCACTACAAGAGTTGAAAGCTCTACAAAGTAGCAGAATAATATTCAGTTTGAAATTACCGAGTCATTGCAGTGCACTGGCAGCAATCTCATGTACCATGCGTAAACTTATGCAACCCTTTCTCTGCTGATCGAAATGAAATTTTGTAATTTCACTACTACAAGAACATTCTAGCGCAAAATATTTATGTTTTTATCAGTGTGCATTCTAATTTTCACACCAACTGGAATCTAGCAAATTTATTTCCCGGAAGCACTGTGCGATCGTTGATAATGGAAATGGAAGCAGACATCATCGTATGACAATGATTTGCCGGTTGTGTCATTTGGGGATGAGCTTGGAGGTGCGACGAAAGCATTTAATCCTCAACAAGTCGATGTTGCCATCTATTGTTGTCAGCTATAGATAAGATTTACTGGTGGGAGCAAGACTTCAAGGGTGTGATGTACAGGCTGATGTTTGAAATCATCACCCAGCTTTATCTTATCATCGCCTATAATTTCAACTGTTTGAATTTCTGTCTTTCGTTTTTGTGATGGCTCCATTGTTCATTACCCATTATGTTTACAAGATTAATGCACCGTTATCGATAGAGAAGACAAAGTAATGATGCAGCTTCACTTAGGTCACGATGTCTCTGGTAGTAAACTTTATATAAAAAAAACAGGATCGCTGAAACACCTACCAAAGCTTAAGCTCGCCTTTTTCATATGAGGAAGATCACGTCCAAAGCCCATTTAAGCCAAAAAAAAATGTATGGGAAAATGACCCCCTATAGAAAATTTTAAAACAAACCTCAAATTAAAGAGCCTAAGATTTCGTTGGGTAGGTGTTTTAGCGGTACTAATTTATATTTATTTTTTTCCTTGATTTGTTTTCCGTAGATCCTGTTCTCCGTACTGAGTACTCATGGGCCGGGGACTAACGGCTTTACTTCCCTTCCGAAGGAAGGCGTGATCAGACATTGAAGAGGGTTTTTTTTATTATTATTTTAGTTTAAATATCTTCTTATTTTTTCGAAAAATTACTGTAAATTTTTCACTGTTTGTATTTTTTCTTAAAAGCAATTATTTTTCAAATTATTTTGGCTCAGACATCATTTCGATTGCAATTGACAATTTTGTTGGTTTTGAACCACCGTTAGACGACTTAGACGTTATAAATAATTAATATACATTACTTAGACTTTGACTATGTGTTTAGTATTACTTCTGCGTGAAGTCAACGATTTACATAGTTGAAGAAGCTAATTTCAAATAACAGACTGAAGTGGTAATTTTTATACTATAGTTGAGGAGATGAAAGTATAGAATTGATAGTTCCGTTAGGGTACAGCAGTGTGAAAATTGCATATAGAGAGTAGAAAGCGAACAAGGACAACTTTAGGAAGGTACAAATAGGTTTGATCATCTCTCTTTACCAAACTCCCCCGTTGGAGAGGGATGGTGAGGGGTATGTATATTGGTACTGCGTTTACATCTCCATCATCAAAGCATTTCCTATTTTGTAGATGGCACGTATTTAGTTGGATGCATTTCATATTTTTATATGTAGTTGTAATTAGGTAGAGCTCACCGCTTATGTATTGTGTCCTTGCTGCTGAATCTTTGTCATCTCGATTCTCGTTGAGTTCTGTTGAATAATCGGCATCTGTAGTGGAATACTCTTCTCTCTCTTTCTCTATCACTTTTCGATGTTTTTCGTATCTCTTCTTGAATATTGTATCCAATCTTGTCACCTTTGTCTTATTGAATCACACTACTGTTCAAAATAGTTAGATGTGAAGTGTTTTGCATTTCAATGCCATGTGAATTGCTTGTTCTGCAAGGCAAATATCAAAAACATCCGTATCAACCAGCCTCATATATGAGAACAACTGTGGCCCAGTGATATCGAACGAAGACAACGGCAGCAGCACACACCAAACCCCAAATCAGACCCATTAAAAACAAGGCATGTGGCCCTCTGGCAGCTTTGTTTAAATATTTTTCGATTCAGCTGGAGTCGGTAAAGTAGAAGTCGATAAAGTAGGATATTGTAGAACATTGAACTAAGATGTGCATAGCTATTGATATCACTATGTAAGGCACATAGAATCTAAGTGTGTCACAATTCGACCCAATAGTGTTGAGGCACGGTGCCGGCCCTGAAGTTCTCGCTAATCTTCTGATGATGTTCCTGGAATTGCTCTCAAATTAATGAAACTGCGCCATGATTTTTTTTCGTTCTATTAAGTTTATGACACTATTGGTGTAACCTAAAATTCCCTGATGTTGTCTAAACTAGCATAAATTTTTGAAACTTCTTGAAGGTTCTCTGTATTTTCCTGAATTTATTGAAACTGCCCTAAGGTATTTGAAATTTTTGGAATTTCCCAGAAGATCCCATAATTTTCCTGATAATCATGAAACTGCCCTGAATTCTCAGAACTGCCTTAGGGTACGTAGCATCCCTGAAGTTTTTAAACAAAAGTGAAGTTTTTGCAACTTCAGTGAAGTTCCTGGATATTTTTTAAGTGAATGCATCTGCCCAGAAACTCATCAATCTTCACAGAATTTCTCGAAATTTTCTAGCAATCTATGGAACTTCCCTAAAGCTATGGGAACTGACCTCATCTAACTTAAAACTACCATATGTTTGTGGACATTTTTACATATTTCCCAAAGTTTTCAAAACTTCATTACAGTTCCCGCAATTTTTCTGACGTTCATGGGACTCTCAACATTTTTGAACTTTTCAAGACTTAGCTCATGAAACATCTGTAATCGAGCTTTTTTCAGAAGTTTTCGGAACTTCCCTCAAGTTTCCACAATTTTTCGAATATTCATGGAGCTGCCCTGAAGATTTCAGAATTCTTCTGAAGCTTTCTGAAGATCTTTAAACTAATCTGAAGTTTCTTGAAGTTTTGTGAAGGTTTTGAAAAGCTTCTGAAATTATCTTGAAGTGTATGGAATTGTCGTGAAGTTCTCTGATCTTCTTCTAAGTTCTAGACTTTTTTTTACGTAGAACTACGTCTTTCTGTACTATACTGAGGGTCACATTGCGGGGTCTAAAATGATACATGTAACGAAAATGGGGATGTTTTCAAATACATATTCCTCAAAACAGTTAATGGGAAATATGTCATGCAACATATCATTCGACGGAGAATATAACCAGCAATTTTTTGGTTTATAATATAAATAGTATTAATAGATAAACGATTGATATATACTCTCACACGGACATCACTTTCCAACTAAACGTAAAGTTGCCTCCCACAGCACATGCTCGCAAGATCGGAGTTTGGTGATAACGCTGGAATAGAGAAAAAGGAAGAGGAAGAGCAGTGGAAATATTCATCCACAAAGGGTCTGTCAAATCGCTTACACCATCAGTTCCAGCACGACAGTGGAGCAAGTCGGAGCAGACGCAATAAGATTCACTCATGAAATGGATGTGTTTCACAATAAGTGTTAAATTAAGTGTGAGACACATGATGATAACGTAAGGAATTTTTTGAGTGTACATGGAGAACCACAATTAACATATGAAAAGGGAAATTTTCTTAAAAATTAAGTTCATCGAAATAATTTTAAAAATTTCCTGAAAACAGCTATATTTAGGAAATTGTTTATCAAAAGCTTTTTGATTTGCAATAAATTTTTCTTCCAGGAATATTTTCCATTATTTTTCCTAAGCATTAAAGTTTTTTTTATTTTTGAATTTTTAAAAGATAAACTTCTTTTCATACACAATTTCTTAACAATCATCGAATTTCGAATATTTTTTTGTTTTAATTTAAAATATATATGTAAACCACATACGCCCTTTTGGAAAAAAAATGTCTTGAGTCGAAACCGCAGACGTGTTGAAAGTTTCATCCACATCGGTGGTATATTTATTAAAAGAGTCATTTGCACATATCTTGAAGAAAATAAATTTGGTGCTACTTAAGGTTCTACAAAGGGTCAATAATTTGTTCACTTCTTCTTTTTGAAATATTCTTCGATCATCATTTTCTAAATATATGTGTAAAATTAATTTTTTTTTCCTTTGGTTTGTTTTTTTCCGTCGATCTTGTTTTCCGTGCTGAGCACCAATGCTACCGACGTGCCAGGAAGGCAGCTCCCACACCTGGACCCTACCTATCGACCCATCAACTCATGAACCGGGGACCAACGGCTTTACTTCCCATCCGAAGGCGTGATCAGAGATGTTATGCCTCAGAACATCCCAGCGGCGCCGACTGGGATTGAACACAGGCCTGCTGGGGTGAGAGGTAATCACGCTTACCACTACACCACCAGCGCCGTTGTGTAAAATTCATGTTTCATAAATATCAACTGGTATGGTGAGGAAAATTTAACCATCTCTTTTCTTCCTTCATTTCAAAACAACAGCAAATGTGATGTCACTCTGTCTAGTGCATAATAATGTAGCAGACAAAACACTGCCAGACTTCGCTGTATGCAAGTTTGTTTACACCCCTGAGCGGGAAACCGAATACCAGGCTACGTGCACTGCTGCCATCAACTCTGTTAGCAACAATCAATACGAAACTAACGATTTTAAATTGGCTCACTACTTGACTAGCCTATTGGTCCCAAGCAAACGATTAACGTATCCTATTCTAGTCGAAATTCTAGTACTACGCAATGTTTGTTTTGATTCGCTATGAAAGCTTGACAGATAAAATGAGGCGTTATTGGTTTTTCCTATGTTTCGAGGAGTGAATCAATTAGCATGGGACCGAAGAGAGTAGGGTAGGATGGTGCAAAACGCACCGTTTAAGCAAAATCGTCAATGGCTGGCGAATGGAAGCTAAAATCAAGAAGAAAGTAATGGCGTTTGGTTCATTACCATGTTTTCTACAAAGATCAAGTGATTTCGAACTACAAAAGGATGATTTTCCATGACTTTCAAGGTATTTTTTAAATTGCTTCCAAAATGATATCGGGGCAAAACGCCTGATTCATGATGCAATATGCACCACAACATTGGGACAAGACGCACGACAACAATGGCCAAAACGCACCACAACATTGGGGTAAAATGCACCCCATGGTAAACAAACCATAACCCCTGCAAGTAGATAATGCAAAGGGATGCGGTATTTCAAATGATTATTTCTTTATGTTACATCAGAAATAAGGTCTCAAAATCTCAATAGAATGTTACACTGTGATTGATGAATATCTAAAAAAAAAATATCTAAAAAATATACGAAACGTAATTTTTTTAATTTTTTTTGTGATACATGATGATAAAAGCTTAATTTAAAGTCGATGATTTTAACAACTGTGTCCTGTTTTGCACAAAATGCAATTTTTTTAAGGAATCAGTAGGTCAATACATGATTTTATGATCAAGAATTATTTGTTAAACCTCCAGTTGAAAACAATCACAAACCGTTACCCGGAAAATGCATCTGAGGAATAGTTATCGGTGTTTTTCTATAAGTGGGCATTTTACCCCAGGGGTGCATTATGGGCTGTTCTCCCTTACTAGAACTGAGCCAAAAAGTTGAGCACGTTATTTTGCAACCTTCTGGTCTTAGAGTTACCTCTATGCTGCTAGTGTTGAATTCAATCTTCTGTGGCTTTTTAAATTGGACCGGTAAAATGACTAGAATGGTTGTTTTTGTTTTATTTACTCAGTTTCTGATATTTATTCACCATTAAATGCATCCACTTATCTATATAAATGAGACAAACTTCACAATTGCTTGTTTTAATAAACTTTAATCCATTGCTAGAGGCAATACATCTGGCAACGCTTTTTCAATAATACTTTTACGATTGTCAGCAAAGCAGTAAAGTTGAAGTTTTTTTCTTGGTGTTCAATTTTGTTCACTAAGAGTTTTTAGTAGCAGTTGTAAATTTTGTGTATTCGATTGTGTGTTATTGTGCTAAGCTTCGAAGAACACAAGTAAGTAAAGACGAATACAAATTTAATTACCCTTTGTAGAACCTTAAAAGCAGCTCATGAATCAGGGCATCTCTTTGAGTTTAAGCGAAGGCAACAAATCAAAAAGACTGGCATTTCTTCCATTTTATCATACGTCCGGTTTGAGACAGGCAGAATCGTGTCATCTGCCGCTCAAAGGTAAATGCTCCGAACGAATTGGATAGCAAAGGTTTGTGCTCATCTTTCTATGCATTGCTTCCACCTTTGCTCGAGCGCAGCGCATCTGTGTCTGTCGCTTGGATGCAGGTAAAGTTACCAGTCTTTTTGATACGTTGTCTCCGGTTTAATGCTCAAAATGAGAGCATTGGTTTCCTGAATAATTGCAACGATGAAGCAACAACAGGAAACATGCACACGCTTCGTTGGTAACTTTAATTGTTTAGTCTTTGATGTATACTAGCGCCATATAGTGAGTAATCGTATATGTCTACTAACGAAATGAACTTGGTCACCTGCAGAATTTTGCCCAAGACAGCCAATACCTATATGGACAAGCTTTTACCCTCGGAAGAACTTTGCCGAAGTAGCTTCATACTAAGCTAGGATCTCGTAATATAGCTAGCGTTACCATATGGTATCCTAAAAGAGGACGTGTCCTCCTTTTTCAATAATTTTTCTACATTCTCCTTTTGCCCGAAAATTGCCTCCATTTTTTCCAGTAACATATTCATCAAATTGTTTTCAAAGAGCGTTGTTTGCAGAACTTACTTGTTTAATTATGTCGCAACCAGTGGTGGCACGAGTACTGGAGTTTAACGTTTTTTCCTTAACATTTGATACTTTGCGCAATGACCATAGAGAAGACGCACAAACACAAACTGGCAAGCGGAAAAAATGTCATGACATTTCGAAACTGTTTTCTGCAGGCTTTCTATAGCCATTTGCGCACAATGAAGCAGACAAGACCAGCGGCGCGTGCGACATAAATTTATGTCATGTATTTGGAAATTTCTCATCTGTCAAATTTAAGTTAAAATCCACCGAAAGGAACACAGCCACACAGATTGAATCTAACATGTGTTCGATTTTGACGTTCTGGTTGTATGGGATTTTAGGTAAACGAAACGAAAATTAATTCAAAGTGTTTTTATGTTACTTCATACGCGAAGTTAGCGATTTTCAGAGTTGGTTGGAAATGCTAACATGAAGCTTTAGTGTGATAATTTATTAGCTAGATAATGATCTTTAGAAGAGGGTATGTGGATAGTTCCGTTAGAGTACGGAAGTATGAAAATTGAATAGACTTGGAGACATACTTCAAGTCTCCGCGTTCATCGTACGGGTTAGGCAAAAGATGTGCGTCTAACTTTAAAAACTGTCGCATTAATGGCCCTTCTCTCATTTTCAACTTCTATTCAATTTTCATACTGCCGTACACACTTACAAAAAATCATGTAAATCTAGGTGCTCTGAGACTGACGAGCGTCAATTTTGACATAAATTTGAGTCATAACAGACGTGAAATATAGCTCAATCAAACGTACTTTTCGTCGAGCAACGAACTTTTCAGTCTCGGAGAATTTAATATTACATGACATGTTTGTTTACGTCTCATCTTTTATGTCAAAGACGGATTCCGTCACGTGTAAAATTAGTTATTTCTAAGTGTGTACTCTAACAGAACTATCCACCTACCCTCTTCTAAAGATCATTCTCTAGCTAGTAAATTATCACACATTTATACATTTCATTTGACTCACGATCTTCATTAACTTTTTTGCAAGGCTTATAAGTTGACATATACATTTTATGAAAGATAAGCTATAGAAATTTTCTAAAAGGTATAAGGGGATTTCTATCCGTGTATTTTGTTTAGACCACTGCCATACTGAGCCCGAAGAGGCACGCGAAGCTTGAAATCGAATGTAAGGAATAATATCAATAATAGGAATTCTTTTGTATTGAACGCTAAGCGCGCCTCTTCGCTCCCCTATGATAGTGGCTTTAGAGTCCTATGCTGAATCAATGGTAAAATTAACAGGTTACTTAGATGTTCCATGTTGGCTTCAATCAGCGATGACATGTATCCTGTTATCTCTCACCCCAACAGACCTGGGTTCAATCCCAGTCGGCATAACATCACTGTCCACGCCTTCCTTCGGAAGGGAAGTAAAGCCGTTGGTCCCCGGTTCATGAGTTTATGGGTCGATAGGTAGGGTCCAGGTGTGGGAGCTGCCTATCTGACGTTGGTAGCATTGGTGCTCAGCACGGAAAACAAGATCGACGGAAAACAAATCAAGGAGAAAAAAGCCATGTATCCTGATTTTTGTACATGATAAAAGTTGGGATGGTTTTAAGGCTATAAAGCTGAAGTTTTCATGCAAATCAGTTAGACTAGATCATTTCCAAGTATCAAAAATGAATTATGAAGGCTAGTTTGATGCATTTTTCAGAAGTATAACGAGAAGATGAACTGAATTGGTAACGACTACAAATTATGAACAATCTCAATTGAACCTTTGCAAATCATGAATTTTGTGAAAATCATTGTCCTTATTTAATGTTAAGAAAAGGAATCATTGTCCTCCTTAGTCTCCAAACCTCAAATGAATTGACCTCCTTTTCAAGTTTTTGATATGGTAAGCCTAAATATAGCACACATAGGAAATTAACATGCTCATAAATGCTTCATAATGAGTGTTCGAAGACAGCCTATACTGAACCCAAACGAATACTAAAATCATGCGAAAATTCTACTTTATCGACGACCTGGCCTTAAATAGTTTACACCGTATCGAGATTCGAAGAGAGCAACGAGATCTCACCACAGATGCTGGCACACGGTCGGATTGACCACTCTTTGGAAAACATCGAATTGGGATGCTGCTCGTGAGGCAGGAGAGGATGAGTGAACTTTGTAGGTTTAGTTTTTTTAGTTTAGCAATAAACGTGCAAAAAGTAGGGCACGCGTGTCATTTTAGTGTTTATAATAAAATAAATTTTTAATAGTGTTAATTAAATTGTTGCCTGATATAGTGTTTGATTGTCGCTGTAATTTGTGCTGGTAAATATGTACTTCAACCGAAACGGAACCCTGCAAGATACGCTTGTCCATAGAGGACCAAGGATAAAGTCTAATGACCGTTAGAAGTGATGTATGCCATTCCTCAGTCGCTAGTGATTTCTCACGTAACTATTACACAAATCCTCTGATGATGTTGTTGACTTAAATAACATACAGTCCACCGTTGAATCACTGACAGTGAGTAAATTTTGAATTAATCTGTTCACCATCCGGAAGGGCTTAGTCATCTGAACAACTTTATCCTAAACAGCAACTTCATAGGTACACAGTTCTAAACAGTAGTGTAAATTTGCATTCAATATGATGCCCATAAAAATAATGTCACATCATATAAGCCTACATTATAATTCGTGTAAAGTTCTGAGGCATTTCATGAAATCTTGCAAATGTGGTTTAAAAAAGCCAATGTTGTAAACTAAATTGTGTACAAGTGGCTCGTTTGCGAAATGAATGATAACATTACAATAAAAATTAAGATTTTTTTCTGTGTATGCAGGATCTCTCTCTCTCTTTATACAGGTATTCCACTAAGACGCTTGCATTCATCAGGATCAATAAACGTCTAATTTTATATTAAGACTCCAAAAACGATGTCTCCGGTAAAATGTGTAACTTGCAATGTTTGAAAAATCATAGCTCAGCAGGTGCTCCAGTTTGTAGTTGAAAAATATAAAATATTTTTATTTGTGTACGAGCGTCAATTTTGTCAACTCGACGTTTGATTGAGTACGTTTGATTGAGATGAATTTCACGTTTTTTTTTGTGTGAAAGTTGACACCGGTAGGGGAAATGGCTCTAATGTTGGCCTATGGATCTAAAATTAAGCCCATCGCAAAAAATCTGCTATTTATCAATTATATCTAGATGAACGCGTCATTGCCCAAGTAACAATTTTGGTTTTATGAGGGTTCTGTAGACCATAATTTAGACCTGTAGCATGCTTTAAATCCTCGATAAAACTTGCAATGTTGCTTGGGTGGGAAGGTACTACCATAGAGGTAACTCTAAGACTAGAAGGTCCCGAAATAACTTGTTCAACTTTTTGGCTCAGCTCTGGTACTCTCTTCGGTCCCAAGCTTATCGATTCACCCCTCGAAACATAGGAAAAACCAATAACCCCTCATTTTATCTGTCAAACTTTCATAGCGAATCAAAACAAACATTGCGTAGTACTAGAATTTCGACTAGAATGGGGTACGTTAATCGTTTGCTTGGGACCAATAGGCTAGTCAAGTAGTGAGCCAATTTAAAATCGCTAGTTTCGTATTGATTGTTGGTACTACTGGATATATTTGGTCACTATTGAAAATTAAGTCGATTGCTGAATTTATGTATGGGCCCAAATTAGGGGTATTTAGGCCGACAATACATCCATTTCCCCTATATGTCATTCTCAAGGCACCTAAATATACAAGAATGTTTCTAAGTGTGTACCTAATACATGACCAGTAACTACTTATGCAGATCCCTCTTCCTAAAATGCTACTTTAAGTATACATGATCCCTTACCGGAATCTGTCTAGCCGAACACAATCAGTAGCTATTATTACTCACCTCTACTATTTTAGGTTGTCACATCGTGTGGATGACCTATTCTTGTGCTCGCATATTCATTCCGGGAGCGTATGGAAATATGTGTTCAAAGTATGAAATTTATATGACGGTGATGACGGTATCGTCGGTAGAGCTTCCCCTTCCGTTCCTATTTTTAAATTTCGTTTTCGTGCATGGGTGAGATTGAATGTGACAGTCGTCTCGGTGGGCGGCTGGATCAGACGGGAACAGCAGAGAAAAAGAGCAAACCACGATGACCTAACCTCTAGTCCCGGGTCAGTCGTTGGCTGCGATGGGGCTACCGGTAGCGGTCTGGTGGAAATGCAAACAAAAACAGGAAAACCACTCGAAACGTTGGACGATTGCGCTTGGTTTGCGAGGGGGTTCGCACGATTCTTTCGGCAGACTCCGGAACTTGCAAAATGGATTTCCATTATTCGTGGGGACAAACTCGAATGAACGTGGAAAGGAAATGGAAATGGAAACGGAAAGAAATGTAAAGGATTTGCAAAAATGGGAATACAAATGTTTAATTGATTTTATTTGTTCGCCGTAGGGATTTTTTATTTGTCGGATGCTGGTATGCTCTACAGTAAAATTATATTATAGCATTGTTTTAAAATGATGGGATCAGTAGCAGAATGAACCTCATTTCTTTTAGTTACAACAAGTTGATTCTATTCATTCCATTCTCAGTCGTTTCGGAATCATTCGATGCTGTTTGACAAACATTTTTTCCCTTTTCAAAAAATAAACGAAGCGTTCACTGATCTTTCATAAGTCAATTCAAGTGAAACCGACCACATGGAAAGAATGGTTTGCCTTCGTCAATCATCGTTATGTTCTATTTATATTTGAATGAATTCATATTGTATAGATGTTTTAAATTGTCTATTTCCCGAATGACAATCGATTCTTAGTTTCGATCAATGTCTTTCCTCGTCTTTTAGGAAACTTGAAATTAGATATCAGACACTGAGATCTTCATTGTCACTGTTATCCAGTTTTTCACTATTCTACGTGCTAAACATAACTTTCCAAATCACTTAATCACGTGATTCGGCTACACCATTGATACGTCATTCGTTTTAATTTGAAACTCTAGAAAAACGCCGTTGGATGGATTCCAAAGTGTATGGTGGCAGTCCCAAATGTTCTGCCAGGTCAAAGAGAGTTCAACTTCCATGTTCTACGCAACCGTAATCTTGTGTATGTATACTCTTCTCCCAGTTTGACAGAGACTACTGCTGGTGTCTTAGTACCTACGTAATGCTTCGTTTGCAGCAATAGCAGCAGCAGGCAGCAGCAGCTTTCTTCTCCTGAAAAGGGACACGGAAAATTTTTCACGATCTGTTGGTTGGACGTGCTCGAGGGAAGCACAGACTTTGGGACGACATCACAGCTCTACGGTATGTATATGAGCGTCTATAGAACGAACTATACCCCTAAGGCAGCTTTAAGCGATGAGTCCTCCCCAGTGGGGCGCTTGGTTGAGATAGGTTGAAAGCACTTTACATTTCATTGCTCTGTTCTCCGGCAGCAATAGAAAGGATGCTTGTGATGGCACAGTTCATACGTACATTTGCGATACCTATATACATAGTCACAATCAGCAACAACTTAATAACGAAACGAACGGAATGGAAACATATAAACGTGTGCCTGGCGATAAAAGAAGTGCTGTTAATATTTCATCGGCTTAATGAAGTGGAAACGCGTGACTTTTGCGTAGCGGTAGCGGCAAGCAGCGGCAGCTATGTTTCTGCTTCTACCGCGGAGCTATTGTGAAAATTCCGAACAAAGTGGCAAGCATGTTGGGTATGAGTTGGGCGGAAAAAAATAATTATCGATGCATCCCAATAGTTCATCAGAAGCTGTATTTAACAATAAATAGTTTATGTGGTGCTAAAGTAAAATGATGTGTTGGCAAATCATAGGAACGATCAGTTAGGATCATTTGCTTGATCTATTCGACGAATAAAGTTTATAGACTCATGTAAAATTGGGTACTTATTCATCTCAAACTATACTTCTACAAAAATTCTCGTACTTCCCCAAAGTATATTGATCTGAAAACTCAGTTCCTGAACTTCTTTCTATTGCGCTTATCCGACTTTTTCCAAGCTTCTATCTAGATATCTGAAGTTTAGGAAGCTACGCGAACTCGTAGGGTGTTCCGTCAAGTTTCTTGAAGTTCCCCGAGATTCAAATATTTTTTTTTTATATAACCTACAATTGATTTTCTACCATGTTTTCTTGTACAAATTTCGAATAACTTATACAATGTTCCCTTAACATCAATAAAGTTCCAAAGTTATTATTTTTTTTCAATCTCTTTTCATTCTACAAAAAAAAAATAAGAATATTTGTGGATTTCTCCAAACTTCCGGGATGAGTTTTACTAAACATCTGTGTGAAACTAGGTTCCCAAAGCCTCCAGCAAGTTCCCAAAACAAACACTACTACACTTCTATGATATTCTCTAAGCTTCTATGAAATTTTCTGAACTTCTACGAAGTTCGATGAGCTTCTACAAAGGTTGACGAACTTCTGTGAAGTGCTCTGAACCTTTATACAAGTACTGCACTTCTATGAAGTCTTGCGAAGCTCTTCGAATCGCTACACTTCTACAAACTTCACTAAACTTCAGAGCTTCCAAGAATTTCGTTGATTTTCTGCCAATTTCACTGAAGCTCTACAAATTTTCCTGAATTTCTACGAAATTGCATGACCTATTCCAAGTTTATCAAACTTAGCGAAGTGCTCTGAAGATAAAAGAAGGTCCCGGGACTTACATGAAGCCTCCTGAAATTAAAGTCAAAGATGAAGCAGCCAAGGGCTGTTAGTCTCTTTAACTCTTCGAGCACCATATCAAACTCACGTTTTTAATTGCTTCTTTAATATATGCGGTATTTTTTGCGGTTTTCTTATGTTTTTATAATTTTGATAAGGATATTAGTTCCCCTTTCGTATGGCTTAATGAATCGACAGGCCATTTTCCACAGAGATGGCGTTGTTCCGCTGGTAGAAAGTAATAAATATCCCAAGGGGTACTCAACTCTGCACATCTCAATCAGTGCCGAGTACTTTATCTGTGTCACAAGCTGTGCCAAGCGTTGTGCCGAACGTGCCGAACAGCCGCAATCAATTTGTCAGTCTCAGTATACCATAAGTTTAGCAACCCTGCAGTTATGACTTTTGACATTGTTTGTTTACAACTTCAAGCTCTCATGGATGGTTCATTGAAAAATAGAAAACGGAGATGTGAACATTAATGGTAAGATCATTCATTCCGCTTGGTTCAATGATGCCAAACGGGTGTGTCATGAAGGAACTGACCACGAGTAAATATATTTTGATTACAGCAAGGAGTTCAAACACCACCACATCATCATAAACATCGATTTTAATCTTTGAGTTCATCTGGGAAAAGGCAGAATTAGAAAAAAATATCATTAGGCTTATACCTAGATTTTTGGGCTATCAGTATGGCCTACGGAACTGATCTTAACTAGGCTAGCCAAGGTGAACCCAAACCAAGATATGGAAGACAAGTGATCAAGGCAGGGAGGGCACCCATTTTACTATTAATATGCTAAAAAAATGTACATGTTAGAAAAATAACAATATTCATATGTTAAATAGTATAGACTAAGGATTTGCTTGACAAAAATAAATCCTCGTGGTTCGTATCTGATGAAAGCGACGTAAACGATAATTCGATCTTTTGAATCGGCCAGAAGAAAGCAACCAGAGCATAGTGGACTTCCTAATTTTTATTATCTTTCCATTGACACCCACGATGTTGAATACGTGGTTGCCACATACAGATCTACATCCCCGTAGAATTATTTCTCCCCTGGCTCTTTCGATATGTCCTCGGCGTACTCAGCTGTTTCTTCATCTCTGTTGGTATATGTACTATTGCGTATGGTGTCCAGAAAACTTTCCTGAAGGACACCTAATATTGTGGAACAAATATTTAGTGCTAATCGTTATTCAATTGTTAAGAAAACCTACCATCGTTCAAGCTGTTGCTACAAACATTGCACCAGTATTGACGGAAATTTTTATTTGGAGTAAACAAACCTTAGCAACGGGTAAATCGATTAGAAAAACTTCAGCGCTCAACAGTGTTGCCGCATTATATAATATTGTTTCGTGTCATACGTATCCGCGTGTACCTTAACGTGCTGAACAGTGTGTCATACTGTGTTTCGGCACAGTGTGCAGAGTTGATTCCTCCTTGATCCCCTTATAGAAATTGAGAGAAGTGGGAATAATTTGCTTTCAATGTATATCCAGTTCAAAAATTGTAGATAAGTTATCCACAAATCTTTTTTTTTTTTCTTTATTAGAGAGATTTTTAGCCATAGGCTAGTTCATCTCTTATTATTCACAAATCGATCAACGTTACTTCCCAATTAACATTTTCAGCTTTGTAAGCCAACTTCTCCAGCGTTGTGCTGTAAAGTAGCTGAAAAAAAGCTGCAGATACAGCTACAAACAAAAGCTAGCAAAATAGTTTTGGAGAGCGTTTACTCAACTTTCTCACAACCATTATTCAATTTGTCAGTCGCACTGAATACCATCAGCCAATAAACGCTAATGTCACTTCTATACACACACTACCCAACTTTCAACTTGTAGCTGCAAAACAAAGCTAACAAAGTGAATATATTACTCATTTGATGACTTCTACACAACCAACCACTCTTGCTGAATAACATAAACATCAAAAGTGCTTTTTCAACAACTAAACAACCTGTACTCAGCTTATAAACTGTGTTAGAGCAACTTCGGAAGCATTTTCACAGTCAACTAGGTTTATTTTTAGACGTGTGCAGTTTTACAGCTTTTACTCTGCTCTTTTATAACTAGTCGAGAAAAGTGATTCATGTGTACTATTATAAAGCCTCTACTCAGTGATTTTGTTGTAGAAGGGAATATTGATTTGTTTACATAAGTTCAAAGTGTTGGCGTAGCACAGTTGGTAGTGTCAAGGTTTGCCAATGAGGTCATCTCGAGTTCGATTCCAGGTGCCGGTGCAGGGTAAATAATTTGGTGATGATTTGTAACTAATTTCGATTAATTTGATTCACAGCAAAATAAACTCAATAAATTCCTTCATAAAAAAGCGTAAACAGTATTTAACCCGGCTTCAAGAGAAAGCTGTGTAGTGATTATTGGATAACCGGGTTAAGGTTGAATAAGCGCCTTTCAAGTTCACACACAACTAAACAGCGGGATAACAGCTGTATAGAAGCGTTAATGGATATGCAATAAGGAGCTTCTCCCGACCGTTCCAACATCCATAAGTAGCTGACTAAGTTCGCCAGATTTGCTTGTATAGAGGTTGAGTAAAGGTTTCCTCATATCATATAACGTTTGAATACAGCTTGAGACTGTATAAATGAAATGAGTAAAGCGTTTACATTGTGAAAATTGTTAGTTGGGTTAAGACCGACTTGATTGATTCAAATTGTTTTTCACGGAATTGACCAATATTTTAGAACGTTTCATTCTAAGTAGGCTGTGGAATTCCGAAGACTTCAAGAGTTGTTAAAAAATTAGAATTAATCAACTATGCCGAAGAATGTTTTTCTTCTAGGATGTATCTGTCAAAACATAGTCCTATCACCATCTGAACAGCGTGATTTGTAACCAAGCTAATTATGTCAAAAGATAGTCCTTATCCATCTTTCTGACGGACTTGGTCAGGCAAGCTACAATTTATACTGATAAACTTTGAATACTTGATCAGTCAGCAGCCAACATTTTAGTACTGTAGCTGTATCTTCTCCAACTGAACCAAACGAGTCCCCAAATGTCATTTGAGTTTCATTCATATAATGTATTACTTACTTACTTATCCTGGTCCGACATCCCTCAGGATTGCACCTGCATCACAATGTTACGCCAATTCACTCGGTCCGTGGCTGATTGTCTCCGATTTCTTGTCCCACACTTACAAGATCCCCAACAAACATTGGAAGCTGAATAAGCTTCTTCAGCATAAAAATGGATTATTCAGCCTTTAATCAGCACACATTGTTTGTTTGGTCCAGCTCCACTTGGTCTAACCACCTTGCTCACTGTGCTCCTCTTCGTCTTGTACCAGCCGGATTCGAGACAAACAGCATTTTTGCGGGATTGTTGTCCGGCATTCTTAAAACGTGTCGCGCCCATCGTACCCGTCCAGCTTCGCAACTTTCTGGATACAGGGTTTGCCATAGAGTTGCGCCAGCTCGTGGTTCATCCTTCGCCTCCATACACCGTTCTCACATACCCCGCCAAAGATGATCCTAAGCACTCGTCGTTCGAAAACACCCAGTGCTTGCAGGTCTTTCACGAGCATCGTCCACGTATCGTGCACGTAGAGAACCACCGGTCTTATCAGCGTCTTGTACATGGAACATTTAGTACGGAGGTGAAGTTTACCCGACCTCAGGGTCTTGTGGAGTCCGTAGTAAGCTCGACATCCGGACATAATACGCCGACGAATTTCTCTGCTGCAGTTGTTATCCGACGTCACCAATGGTACACAAATTCATCCACCACCTCGCACTCATCTCCGTCGATTGTCACGCTGCTGCCTATGCGAGCCCTATCCCGCTCGGTTCCTCCAGCTAACAGATACTTTGTCTTCGACGTATTCACCACTAATCCAAACTTCTCTGCTTCACGTTTCAGTCTGGTGTACTGCTCCGCCACGGCCTGAAACGTTCTTCCGACAATGCCCACGTCGTCAGCGAAGCAGATGAACTGGCTGGACTTATTGAAGATCGTGTCCCGCATGTTAAAGCCCGCACGTTTCATAACACCTTCTAGCGCAATGTTGAACAGGAGGCAGGAAAGACCATCGCCTTGTCGAAGTCCTTTTCGAGTTTCAAACGAGTCCGATAACGCAATCGATAACTTCAAGCATCACTGTACACCATCCATCGTTGCCCTGATCAGTCTGCTCAGCTTCCCGGGAAAACCGTTCTCGTCCATAATCTTCCATAGCTCTTCACGGTCAATAGTATCATAAGTGGCCTTGAAATCAATGAATAGGTGGTGCGTAGGGACTTGATATTCACGACACTTTTGGAGGATCTGCCGCAACGTAACTATTTGGTCCGTTGTCGATCGCCCGTCCACAAAACCGGCTTGATAACTTCCCACAAATCTGCTTGCTAGCGGCGATAAACGGCGAAAGGTGATCTGGGAAAGCACTTTGTAGGCTGCGTCGCCTTTTTTATATACTGGGCATATTACTCTCCTCCGGTAGCTGTTCTGTATCCCAGATCCTGACTATCAGTCGGTGCAGACAAGTGGCCAACTTACCGGGGCCCATTTTGATAAGTTCCGCTCCGATACCATCTTTCCCAGCTGCTTTGTTGTTCTTAAGCTGTCGGATAGCATCCTTAACTTCACCTATCGTGGGAGCTGGCATGTCCCCCTCATCCGCTGTACCGACGAAGCCATTCCTCCTGCCGCTTTGGTCCTCCGCCTCTGCGCCTTTCAGATGTTCATCGTAGTGCTGCTTCCACCTTTCAATCACCTCATGTTCGTCCGTTAAGATACAAGGGGGTCATAGGAAGGGGCCTTATCCCAACACATTTCGGCTCGCGGCACAAAGCCTTGGCGGGATGCGTTGAGTTTCTTGTAAAACTTGCGTGTTTCTTGAGAACGATACAGCTGCTCCATTTCTTCGCACTCCAGCTCTTCCAGGCGGCGCTTCTTATCCCAGAAAAGATGGGTTTGTTGTCTTCGATTCTGTTTATATCACGGGTTCCTTGCTGCAGCATCACCGCCCGCGCTACATTCATATATTGTATAAAGGTCGTATTTAACACTGTTATGTTTTGCAAATTGAAACATCATGGATTATTTGTTTATTCATTCATATTTAAAATAGATTCACGAATATAGTTTTTTTTTCCGAGATTGACCAAAAGCATTTGCCGAAATATCAGCAATTCATCAAATTGTACTGAGCTTGAGCTTGAGCTTGATTGACCGCCCACGGTTGTTACTCTGTTATTGCCATATCAGCTATAATTACACAGAGAACCAATAGACGATGCTTGGGACTAGCAATCATCCTCAATGTGTAAAAACTGGTGATCTTAAATTAGGCAATACCAGCGCCGGCCGCGCCCGAACACAGGTCAAGAAAGGAATGGGAAGGATTGTGTTGACATGACACTCGCTTTGATGGAAACCGAGAACACCTCTGCACTTCCACGAGGAATCACTGGGATGTTGGATAAGAGGGTTGGGTTTGCAGCAGGGTTCGTTTTGGTAAACGATAGGCTGAATTGATGTCCTCATATCACATAATACCGTTGCTCAATTTTGTGTATCCATTCAAACCCGGAACCAACGACAACAACGAGTTTCGCAAAATACACGATACACAAGTGATTTTATCATAAATCACTTTGATAAGTAAGGACCTGGGACCGCGTTTTTCTGCTCAGTAAGCAGGCCACTGTAACCGACGATCTTTTAAATCCGAAAACTAAAAACTACGAAAAAATACTTAGGCCTTCATTAAGTTTCACTTTCACGCGACGTTCAATGTTTCAATTTGCTCTTTACGTATTGTTCAGGCTAGGCCCTTTTCAAAAGATACGCGAGAAATACGCACATTCGTCGCCTACCTCGCAAAACTGGTTCCAAACGATAACAAAGGCATAAGCAACGATGGATTGTTGAACTTTGCTGGCTCTGGTGGTGTAGTGTAGAGAGCCTGAATTTATAAAGAGACGACATGTCAAAGTTGGAACAATCGATTGATTGTCAAAGTCATAGGAAAAGTCATTCCAATCGAGCAGAAGACCTGTCAAATGGATAAGATGTCGCCTCTTTATAAATTCAGGCTCTTTAGTGTAGTGCACAGTAAAAAAAATGTAATATAGATCAACGTAATTCAAGCTGATATATGAAATAATGATGTAATTGTAATTTTGTAATTTATCAGCACACACCCTGGTCGACCACTGTAAACCAATCTGCCGTTAATCGAGTGTGTACCTACTGAAACCTGGCCGTAGGCCTATGCTAGACCGTATAGCATAACGACCTTCTTCCACTAGCAGGCCTGTTTCTGTTTGCACAGACAGTCCCACTAGTTTCCGATACATTTATAGGGGATAGTAGGAGATTAAAAGAATGGAGAAGAGTTATAGAGGTTTTTTTTGTTGTTGTTTTGCTGAAAAGAGAGAAACAGAACTATACGAAATTACACATGCTGAAAAAAAGATAAGTCTATTATTTTGGTTAGTGATCGTTTAGATTTGGGTCACCCCACGTTGTGTTTAGGTTAGTATAAATAAATAATACTATATAGTCATATAAATCACCACAGCTCATTATCTTCAGCGTTATCGGTTTTTGTTTCTGGATCTTTAGTTACCTCTGTGATATACTTACTTGCGGCATACTATTTTGGGAGTGTATATGAGCGTGTTCCATGTACGGTAGCTCGTCTCTCATCGTGATGGTGGGACATAGTAGACAAATTAGAGAGAAAACAAGGAGGTATTAGTATTAGTTATATGTAAACAATCAAAACAAAAGAGGAGAAAAGGAAAGAAGAGCAGAAAAATAAAAAGGGGATAAAGTAGATAGCAAAGAAAAGAAACGTAGGCATTATCCGAGACCTCAATCAAATGTCACTCCCGCCGAGATCTCAGCGAAACCCTCCCCACAGAGCCACACAGCCGAGCTCGGTAGAAAAAACTAAGTGTTTAGATAGATTAGTAGGAAAATAAATAAAACTACTTTATGAATCAAAGTGCAATGAATGAGCGTTAGTTTCGGGATCATTTCAGTGTTAGAGTTATGTTAGTTTTGATCCGTAATCAGCCCTGCCGGCCCCTCCAACATTAGTTGCAGGCAGTGGTTGTAAGATCGTGCGGCACTGTAACTACTACTATTTTAGAGGTATGATTCGTCAAGTTTATACAAGGCAATGTTTCAATTGAGGCAAACTATCTATCTTACAATTACAAAAGCAAACCAAAACTTACAATTATATGCAAATGCAAAATGAAACTTGACAAATCATGCAATTCATCAAATTGTACTGAGATTCGGCAAAGTAATTCGTTTAGCATTGCAGTAAATGAAAATAATACCGAAATCATCTTTTTTTTAGGGATACTTCTACCGAGCAATCAGTTATTTTTATTTATTCAGATTTTCGGCAAAAATTGACAACCGTGAATTTTAGAATCTCGTTAATGATTCTCGGCAAATTTACTGTTTGCCGAGATGGTTACCGATCACTCGGTGGTGCCCATTTCAGCAATTGTTTTGCCGAAAATAAACTGTGTATTATGTTTTACCATCATAATGGTTTTTGGCAAATAGGATATAGTTTAAACGGTATGAAAAATTATCTCATGCAACGTATTTCTATCCACCATTTGAAATATTAGTGTTGGTTTAGTCTCATTCATAAAATTACCTAACCGGCAAAGCCACTGTCAAAAGCTCTCTAAACCTCATTGAAACTCAAAAGCCCAAAGCCATTCATAACCCCACCGGCACATCATCATTTCCGCTCTCAATTATGAATGTATTCAGCGGATAGCTATCCACGTACCACGTTAGCTGCCCGGTTCCCGAAATGCGCGTGCAAAAGACCTAATTAAAACGGGTCATTCCAGCGCATCGTAACGGCCACCATGGGATGATACATAGGGTAGAGCGGGGCTAGTTGGTCAGTTTTCAGAACAAAGTTTCAGAACTTTTTCTTTGTGGTGTGCTGGTGGGAATGAGGATCGTTCAATTTTTGTTATGAGCTTATACTTCTTGTAAGAACAAAAACGGTCTAAAATATTTTACCATTTTAAGGATATTTTGTGTTTTCCGAAAGGTTGTCTTATTAACCAACTAGCCCCACAGGCGGAGTAAGTTGGTCAGTAGACTGATGAAAAAGTTGAAATTTTTGCTCCACAGTGCTTAAACGGATCCAAATTTGGTCCTGCTTAGCCTCCCAAAATTGGAACTACTTTAGTAAGAAACTGACTTGGCACAAACCATTTCAAGTTTATATGGGAATTACTATGGGAAAACTTATGATTTTGTTCATATCTATCTAACAATTCACCACATCACTATGCTTTAAAAAATGATAGCAGTTATTGTATATTTTCCCAGCTACAACTTTGTTGAAAACCACTTTTCAATCAAATGTAAGGAACAAAAGTTATTAATGATTCAAGTCACTTATGTCCTATGATTATGCTCATTCAACTGTTCAGCAGGCAACATTGGTGTTGCTGATGCGAAGAATAGAGCACAAATATCATGGCTACTATGTCACACTGCAGAATACAGTGTTGCCTACAGAACAGCTGCATGATCATGCCATAAGATTATCAATCTCTTAAACAATTAACAACAATTTAATTTGACATTTGGCCGAAAAACGATATTCCGCAAAGTTGTAGCTTAGAAAATTTCCCCTAAGAATAAATATTGAAATTTTCGAAAAAGCAATATGGAAAATGGGTAAAGGACAATAAAAAAAAGTTTGGCTTTCATATTCAAATAGTTTGGTTTTCCATTTTTGGCATGCTATACCGATGCAAGTACTTTGTTCAATTGAGTTTATTGTTAGAATGTTTTATTTATTTATTCATTTAATAAGTAATCTGATAAAGATGTTCTATTCGTCTTAAATAAGGTTCAGTCTTCTTACTATTCACAAATTGAGGTGTGGACATACCAAAATCAAACGCGAACTCGACGGATACAAACATACGAACCATTGCACAAATAGGCTGGTTGTAGTTATAGAGAGTACGATGAAAGGTCGGTTGCATCAGGGATTACTGACGAAACATCCTACCTTAAGCACGGAAATCAAGCAGTGACAGAAGATGAGAGCAATCGATGTCACCGTTTAGTAATTTAGCTATAAACGTAGCCTGTTGTAGCTTACGTCTTCGATCAAGCATTTCGAGGCCAAGCAGACGGCATCTATCGGGATATGCTGGAAGCTTCAAAGGATCACGCCACGGTAGGTTTCTGAGCGCAAGCCGTATGAATATTTTTTGCACACGCTCGATTTCATGATACGTCGTGAAGCATTTTCTAGGATCGGCCTTATGAATGAACAATACAATGCTTTTAGGCAGTTCGGATCCGTGAAATCCTTGACAATCTTAGAGATGAAGCCAAGCTGACGATTAGCCTTGGAAATAATCGATGCATAATGTGAATGAAAGGAAAGCTTCGAGTCCAATACGACACCAAGATCCGTCACATGATCCACTCTCCTAAGAACAGTATCATCGATGTGGTATCCATAAATTAACGGGTCTTTGGACCGATAGAAGGTCATCATATGACATTTCGCGACGCTGATGACAAGCTTTTTCGAGCGGCACTACTGAACGAACATGTTGAGCAACATTTGCAGGTGAAAACAGTCCTCGTACAGCGTACCACCACATAGATTTTCAGGTCATCAGCATATACGAGCTTGCACTTGTGGCCAAGGGTAGATGCAGCGTCATTGAAGAATAACACAAATAATAACGGTCTCAAATTACTTCCTTGCGGGACACCGGACGTGCTAGCAAATGGCGATGAAACATACGATCCGTGTTTAACGTACAGCGTTCTGCCAGTCAAGTACGATGACAACCACGACACTGATCGATTTGAGGCTCCCAATCGCGATAGCTTGCAGAGCAACACTTTATGATCAATTTTGTCAAAAGCCGCCTTTAGGTCCGTATAGATTACGTCAACCTGCGCTTTATCTTCCATAGCCGAAAAACAGGTAGTAGTTAGATCCAGCAAGTTAGTAGCAACAGACCTACCGGGAATAAATCCATGTTGATCTTCGATGCGGCAGAATGGCTGGTTATCCCACGGTTGTTTTTAACATCTCGTCGGTCACCACTTTTGTGCACAGGAAACATGTACGATAGTATCCATCTCATGGGAAATTCACCTAGCTCAAACGAACGGTTGTTCCTTGACTAACTAGCCTCTTCATGTTTAAAAAATTAAAATGCATTCATAATATGAAAAAAGAAGCATAATAACGAAGACAACAAATCAAAAAAAAAAATTGTCTTCGATAATAAAGATTTCCGTAAATAATACTTCATTATAATTAAATGGACGTACGTTATGCATTGAAACTGATTCATTTGAATGTTGTTAGTAATTATGAGAAGAAATATCTCAATTTGCAAACTACGGATGATTTTTAGTGAAATCTGCACTATGCCTGTATATTTTGTTCCTCGAAATAAAAGAGCTTATAATTTTCTAATTCAGTTGTATTATCAATGCACTACATATCACCAATATAACGCGAAATTAGTTGACGCTCTGATTCCGAGATATCGTCAATGACCAACATACAACCAACTAGCCCCGTTCCACCCTACCAATTCTGTTCCTGTCCGGCAGTAGGTAGCTAGTCAGATGAACTGTCCAAAATGCTGATGCCGTTGTCGATATCATCAACCTCATCGCCGCGCCACAACCACCTCCGCACAATCACATCATGATGACAGTAGTGACCAGAAGGCAAATTAAATTTTGATGAACTTTGCATCGAAAATGATTATAATACGTACTAGGTTCCTCACCTCGGCATTGTCATCGCGATATTTTAGCCCGTGGTTAAAATTCCTGAAGGGAAACTCGCAGAGCTGCATTTGCAGCCGATTTGTGAGATCCGTTAAAATTAGATTTCATCAAAATAGAAAACCGCACACAAATGTATACCGCCGGAACTGTCAGGGTCGTATGGTGGGGAAGTGGAAACTCGTGACGTCCTCAGGGAGAGTAGCAGCTCAATACTGCCTGGCAACACTGCAGCTCCAAAAGTGTCATGAAGTCATGTAGGCAAACTCTCTGTTGAAAAAAAAGCAGCGGACAACCAAGGGGCGATGAACCGGATCCGGAGAGCGGTTTGCAATTTCCTAACGACACCATGGTGCATAATAAAGTGGATTATCAAATTATATTTGCTTCTTGCTTTGGGCGATGGACGAACGGTGATGGTGACGAAGAGCGGGGTTATAAGGAAATTTGCAGCGCCGAGATGAAGATGAAAGGAAATGTGGCAGAGTGGAAAAGTTCCATTTCGGGAAGTTTTATGGTCACGACGATGGCGAGCGGGAATGTTGAAATAATGATAAAAGTGAAGAGGACTTGAGGCGGGAGTAATGATGACAAGCTTGGAATTTTAAATGATATAAGGACAATCGAAGTCCTCACCTTAGTTAAATACTTGCAGCAATTAAATTCTCAAATCACCGTTTTAACTATTCCCCAGTGAATAGAAATGAGGTTTTCAGTAACGGAACTAATAATTAATTTAAAACTAGCAATACATCATCTGATCTAATGACACCCAATTGCCACCATTTGCGAGGAGAAACGCTACGATTGGACATAATTCACAGTTCAACCGCAATCTGTGTGTACCCACATTACAGGCACTGTTCCACCCGGTGGTGAATTAGCATGTGACGTTATTCCTGTAATTAGACATGAAAGATTCACGTCACGCTAGCCGGGGTGCTATAAATAAAGCCTCGTCATCCGAGGTGGGCCTTTTCATCCTTCAGGGATTTAACCACGCCAAACGGTTCATGGGTTATGCGGCACAGGATACCAGCAACCACGTGCCTGTTTGGCTGGGCTGCGTTGGACGTAATTTAGTTCCATTCACGCGCTTACGGGAATACTGCTGGCTGCCGGGTACGTAACGTACATGTCACCGCAATTCTCAGCAAGCACAAAAGGGCTGCATCCATCGTCGACACCGTTGTTTATAATTATATGTGCAATCAATAAAGCATGCTCGTAATATGGAATACTACTCTCTCGTACGATGCTGATGGTGCTGATGGCCAGTTCCGTCGAAATTCTCTAATGTACAAGCGTTCGTATGAATTATTTTGCGCCTCTGCATGGAGTTTGTTTGAAGTGAAATGTAAACCTACGGCAACGTAAGCTCTGCCAGAAACTGCAAAATAAATTTTCATGTTCTTTACAAGCAAAACACGTGGGGGAATTGGGTATAATTCGCGCCTCGCGGTAGTATAACCAACCTTTTTTCTCGTACTTGTGAACGAGAAAATTAGATAATTCGAATGAGTTTGAATGTGTATGAGGTGATGTATGAAAAAATAGGGTTATACACTGAAAATGTATTTTCGTTGTTTCTCTGAAAACCGTTCCGTGAAAATTAATATCGTACATATAACACATCTTTCATAAATGGTAAGAAACATTCGTTTATCCTATTTCTGCTATCTGGCACAATGCTAATATTACGCCTTATTCGTATAATATACAAATTCAACTTCATACAATCAAACAGGGTTGCCAATACTACATATTAATCTATATTTCTTCAGATTTTCCAAAGTCCTTAAAACCAAGAATATGCATTCACAGATCACAGATTTTTAGGTGTTAAACAAATTACACAGATTTTTTTTAAATAATGATCAATCATTCCAAACATAAATCTTAACACATCTTATATTTTCACTTCGGAGCATTTTTTTCATCGCCTACTCTTATATCTACATTTTTTTTCTGCTGTATAAAACAAGGAGTATGCGAAATGTCAGAAGTATTCTGTTTGCTATGTCAATGGTAATTTAGTATACATTAATGTTTATCTATTTTTGTGTCGCTATTAAAAATTGCTTAATCGCTTTGATTAAAAATAAATTATTCATGTTCAGGACATTATTTTTTAAATTTTTATCCATGAACCTGGAAAAATTGCTCCACTATCTACTTAGATTTACTGTTCTGACCGTGTTTTAGGTAGAGGTGCGAAGCGACGGGCAAGCGTCTAGAATTAGCTTCCAAAAGATTTTATAATAATATTCTTAATAAGCATCCTATGGAAGCTTCATTTAGAAACTTCTTTAAGAAGCTTATTCTAGACGCTCGCCCATCGTGCCGCTCTTCGGACAAAAAAAAAACACGGGCGGAACAGTAACCTGAGTAGCTACGCAGTAATGTAGCAATTTTCCAAGGTTTATTGATCAAATTTTATAAAAGGATCCAAAATATGAAAAACATATGTATATCCCATAGACTATAATAGGAACACACCATAATAAGAACGTCTACCAATAACCTAAACACCTACCCTAGGTATGATCCATAAAATTAACATTTATTTTTCATATTTTCTTAAGAAGATTATTATGGAAGCTTCTTTTGGAAGCTAATTATAGACGCTTGACCATCGCTCCGCACCTCTACCTAAAAAAAACGGCAGGGCAGTAAATCTAAGTAGTTACGCAGTATTACAGCAATTTTTCATGGTTTATTGATCAATATTAATAATATAGTGTCCAACACGTGAATAATATACGTCTAATTTATGGATCAAAGCTGTTCTGAATATCGGGATAATCCTGTACCGCCAACCCCAGCGACAACCCTGTGGGAGATTCGGAGAGCTACGGTAACGGCCACTGACAGACGTAAAGTTTGGTTCAACGGACTACTACTTGTTCCTAAACTCTATATACTTGATTTATAGTAAGTAGCTCATTCTACATCGTTTGCGTTCTTAACTGAAATAATAATTGAATTCTAAATCTAGCCAAATATTTGTTGAAAGAGTGACGGAAGATAACTCTCGGTCTGAAAAAATCTCCCGCTCAGTCTCCTATCGCTTTTCATGGAGGAATTTCTCTTCCTCCAGCGCTTTCTCCTTTGCGCTTTTCTCCTGCTGCAACTGGTCTAGAGATTCCTCCAGGCTGACCTAATTGGTACTTCCTTTTCCAGATTCGGATCCGGCATCACTCCTCGCACTATTCTTTCTGCTACGTGGTTTCTTTGGGACAGACTTCTTGGTTCCTTTTGGCACCTTCAGCATATTTGTGCACTTCGAGCACGCCTACGGAACCTCCTTTACAGCTGTTGTCTTACCAGCACAGCAATAATCATATCATCTACGTGGTCATGGTCTTCACAAAGTGTACAGTTTCGATCGATGTTCTGTTCTTCACTGAACGGTGGTGTTGATCCCTCTGACATTTTGAGATTATATCCGATGTTGTTCTTTAAGAATGTTCGGATTAATGAAAACAGCTTCCTCAGAGCAGTCTCGATTTGGACAGTTTGAAGGTGAAATAGGTTTTATTATAAGCAATAAGATAGGTTTAGACTTTATATTAGTTTAATCCGAACATGGCTATATTTTAAGTGTGGAAACTTGATTTTCAATGGATCACTTTCTTTAGCTTAAGGTTCACTGCTGAATGTGTTATGGATCAATTGCAATATGTTTATGGGTAATTCGTACAATTTCAATGCTTATTCTTTAGAAATTTAGCGGTACATTTTTACAATTGTGTTGCTAAATTTAACATAAAATATGGATCATATTGATATTTTTTATGGATCATTCAGGCTGTTTTAAGGATTTTATACGATGTTTTATGGATCATTTGGATGTTTTTATGGAATGTTTTCCAAAATTTTATGGATCACTTATTGGTTTTTATATTCAAAAGTATGTTTGCCGAAACTAATGTCATGGCATTTTTCCTTCCTTGATGACGTGTAGGCAGCTGGATCAGCAAATCAGACCGGACAAATCCATATTCTTCGGTTCAATGATTGAGCACTCGCAAGAGTCTTGGACCATCTGCTGCTGGTGTCTGCGACTGGTTGGAAGGCCGCAGAATATCAGTGCCCTCCCAGCTAAAGTTCATCCCTTTTTTAGTTTTTCGCGTTAAACTCCTTCTCTCAATAAGTTGGTAAATCTTAGTCTTTAGCAGAAAGACGCTTAACACTTTTTTCGGTGAATTTACGATCCTGTTTAACGTCATAGTTCTTCTATATACCTGTTCAGATAAATTAGTACATTTATTTATTTTCTCTACTGCGCTAAATCAAACGAATTGACTTTTTTTTTATTCCTCTGTTCGGGACATAACACCACTGCGACCAGTAATTTGATCTATTGTAGTATATCCCGTGTCCTTAGTTTAGTGCATGTCGTATTACTCCATCACTATTGAGAAATGATGAAGTATTCGGTTTTGATACAGTTGTCATTCTTGCCTTCATCGCAAGGAATCGATTCTAACTGAAAGGTTCCGCTATTTATACCCTTCGGAGTTGGAACACCCTCCAAAGGCGCGCCCCTTTGTCAGTCAAAATTGGATTCCTTAACAACAAAAACAAGCTATGACACCGATAATGACCATGCATCAGAACCCTAGTCTTAACCACTTCAAACTAGGGAACAACGATTAGAAGATTAGGAATCACATAGGTGAAGACTAACTAACTCATTTTTTCCTTGTTTCAAGATCATCCTCGGTCCAGGCAACCCGAGGACTTATCACTATCAACAAGGCATAAAAAGTAACAAGGACTAAGGAACACATCTCCTTTGATTACTGAAAAATCCTGTTCCCCTAGTTTGAAGAAGTTAGGACTAGGAATCGGTGGTAGATCTTACATCCCGTAACGTACCACGAAAAGGTGATCTACCCACGTTACGGGGCAACGAATTGACATATTAAGGGATGTCGATTACGTGCTCGAATAATTGAAAATTCAATAAATATTTAATCGAATAGCTGGCAAAATCTTTACGGTTAATCGTTAATCGAATAATTGGACTTTAAGGCATGCCTAGAAAATAGTGTAATTTCATGTTTTTTGGTGGTCCTTCAAAAATGTAGAACAGCAAAATTACAACAAGCAAGTGTAACTCAAGAACCAAACGCGGTGCGATGCTAGTTTTCATTGCTATGATGACGACTGAATTAATGAGCTAAGAAGCAGAGGGGTGAAAGTCAATTCTCTTCATCGATGTCCTCTTTTGATGACCATGGCTTCACAAACCTATTTCGCACTATTTATGCTATACCTTTTTGACGTGTTTCGTCTATTAACGACTCTCTGATGACTGTGTTGGGGAAGCAGCATATGCATGTACGTAATTGGTGGATTTGTTAGTTATTTCTACGCGTTTGGACCATGCTTGACATTTACCACTTTTTCTTTAGTTTATTGTTGAAAATCAATTGTCGAAAGATTTTTCTTCGATGCGTACCAATATTTCTGATCGATTGGTGATAATATTTTTGAAATTGGTCTAGGGGCAGCTGAGTTACTAACGTTCAAAATCTTTCATAATTTCGTTACATGTTCCATTTTCGGTTTACACAAAGTGTACCCCCATATAGTCATACGTCAGAAAAAAAAATCCCTGGGCAGGAAGCAGAACATCTTATTTCTTAATGCGTGTTTATTTATTTTTTTTTTTGAACATTATTATAGATTTCTGAAAAAAAAAAATCTAAAAATATTTGATTTATCTCGCCATGAAAAAAGTGGACTCTGAACAAAATCTAAAGGTCAATTTCAACGTTTTTTTTTTCGGGGTACTAAGCTTCTCTTCAAGTGAAGTGTGGAATGGTCCATCAATAGTGCCCGTGAAGTGAAAATCATAGACAGTTGTACTTTAAATAATACTTGTTTGTTTATTTACCTATCATTCATCTGACTCGTTTCTGGTCTTAATGATGAGAGTCGTTGTTGAAAGGTTCTTATGCTTAAGTTGAAGTCAAACAATTCAAAAACGTCGCTATAAGCACTACACATAAATCTAATGGGGTTATGTTGTCCATATTGAACATTTCGCGAACCAAGAGGAAGGAAATCCCGCTGGCGTAGTCTCCTCTCTGGTGTGTACAAATTAATGTCGATCAGGATATTCGGGACATCAATTTCTCCTTTCAACATTTTCGCCACAAAAACCGCTTGAGCGATGGAGCGTCATCGTCCGAGAAGATGGCAACGTTCCTCATAGGGTGGTAAGTTGGAAGGACCATTCTACGGGAGAGTACGAAGTGCGTATCGAACGATTTTTTTCTGTACTGATTCGATCCTAGTAATCCAACTGGCATGATACGGGCACCAGGCAACTACACTTGACTCCAAAATTGATCGTACCAGCGAGCAATACAGGGATCGTAGGCAAAGTGGATCCCGGAACTCTGCAGAAATTTTGAAAATGAATCCAAGCTGCCTATTCGCTTTAGAGTTTACATTGCTATAGTGTACTCGAAATGTAAGAGCACTCTCTAGCATAACACCCAAGTCTCGTATTTGAGTTACTCGTTGTAGATGCTGTTCTGCGATAGAGTAGTCAAAATCTAACGGTTTGATCTTTCAAGTATACTTTTAATTATCATGTAGATCTTGACATCGTCAGCGTAAAGCATTCGGCATCCAGGTGGCAGCATAAATTTGATTTCATTGATGAATAGTTCAATCGCAATGGCCCCAGATTGCTTCCTTGGGGTACTCCGGAGGTGTTGGAAAATGTCTCGGATTGTTCGGATCCATTTTTCATACATAACGTGCGACTAATTAGATACACAGTTCTAAAAAGTAACGTAAATTTCTGTTCAGTATGATGCACATAAATTTAGCATCACATATCATATAAGTTTACATTACATATCATGTAAACTTCTGAGACATTTCATGCAATGTAGCAAATGTTGTATACAAGTTGTTTACAAGTTGCTCGGTTGTGTGAAAAGAAATACAAGTTTACGTGAATGAATGGTTACATCACTATTAAAATTCAGAATTTTTATCGGTGTACGTTAAACAACACGGAAGAACTCGAGTTTCGAAAAGTGACGCGAGTGATCTTAGGCCAAGGAGATTTTTGATTGTGATTGGCATTAACGGCTCCAGGAGCTGTTAAATGTTGACAATTTATTATACACAGAAAAAAATCTGAATTTTAACTATCGCGTAAAATCTCCCTTCGTTTGAATTTGAGCTATACTTGGCATAAACAGCGAAATCGTTTACAAGCTTGCATACAATATCGCTAATTTATGCGATATTGCACTTAAATTTACACGGAATATTACGTAAAATTATGCCAAATCTAGTGTTAATTTTATGTGCGCTATATCTCGCAGAAATTTACATGAATTTTTCGAACGATGTCGAAAGTAAAAGTTGCTTGCTACATTTGTGGTTAAAGGAACAAAAATGACGACATATGAGGGGGCTCGTGCCCCCCTTGACTTCTCCTGGAGCCAACACTGGTGATTGGGCATAATGCACTAAAATTAAGTAGATTAACTCCATTGAGCCTCAAAATAAACCATGGCGAACATAGATTCTTCAGAATCCTTATGTTCGGACTGATTTGAGATCTGGGCGTAACTGTTTTTGTAAACAATGATGAAAGTTAAGATTTCTCGTAGGTAAAGGGCGAACACGAAATTATTGCGACACCGAAAATGTCATGCCAATTTTCTTATATTGTTTAGAATCAAACCAAAATTTTAGGGTAGTTTTATACATATATTTACTTCAAAAATCAAAAGAAAAGTTAATCGATGGAGCCTTGAGTGTAAAATTGAACGCATTTTCGCTTGATGCCCTCCATCAAAGTCTTTACAGTGTCATCCGGTACCAGTTTCTCAGTTTTTTTTTTTCCATTTTCTTAACATGTCCTTCTCGTCTTTGACTGTCTTCTTGCTCTTCCGAAGTTCCCGCTTCATTATTGCCCAGTACTGCTCCACCGGGCGCAGCTCCGGACAGTTTGGCGGATTCATGCCCTTTGGAACAAAATGGACAGAATTGGCCTCATTCCACTCCAGGACACTTTTAGAATAGTGGCATGATGCCAAATCTGGCTAAAATAGCGGAGCTTCGTCGTGCTGCTGCAAGAACGGCAGAAAGCGCTTCTCGAGGCACTCAGATTTGTAGATCTCGCCATTTACTGTGCCCTTTGTCACGAAAGGCTCACTCCTCAGTCCGCAAGAGCAGATGGCCTGCCAAATGAGATATTTGGAGGCGAACTTCGACATTTTCTTCTTCTTAAATTTGTCGTCCACATCGAACTTGCTCTTGCCGGTGAAAAACTCCAACCCCGGAATTTGCTTAAAATCGGCTTTTATATACGTTTCGTCGTCCATCACACAGCAGCCATATTTTGTCAGCATCTTCTCGTAGAGCTTCCGTGCCCGAGTTTTAGCCGTCGATTGTTGCCGCTCATCGCGGTTTGGGAAGTTCTGTACCTTGTATGTATGTAGTCCAGCTCTCTTCTTTTTAGCCAAATCACGGCTTGAGACGTTGGGATTTGCATTAATCATCCGCTTCACCTTTCCCTCCGTCTTTTTGTTCTCCGGTTCCGGTTTTCTTCCAGCTCCTTTGCCGTGGTCCAACGTCAACCGCTCCTGGAACCGCTTCAACACTCTGGAGACGGTTGAATGGTGAATGTTCAACATTTTTCCCAACTGCCGGTGCGACAGGTCAGGAAATTCCAGGTGTTTGGAAAAAAATTGTTCTCTCAACTCGCGTTGGTTCACCTCCATTTTCGTTGAATCGAAAAACACGACTTCGAGTTTGACAGCATGTACACAATACACATCAATGAGAAAGTGTGCAAAATTTGGTTGATTTTTACCCAATGGTAAAAAAGTTATGCCCTGTTGAATGTGTCGCAATAATTTCGTGTTCGCCCTTTAGAAGAGTGATTCTTCTTGTAATGCAAAAGAAACATAGAGACAATTATCGACCAACAATTGAAAAGGCCTATCAGCTGAGTAAAATTGTGATAGTCCTTTGATCGCAAACTGAAGGCAGCTTACATAAACAAACAGTACTTTCGAGTAGGAGGAAGCTACCGTGAAAGTTGCGTGGGGGGCCAAAACAAAGGCTGATAGGACTGATTAAGATGAAGCATCGTCCCTTTCAATTGACGATGTTATGAATCGCCGTTGAACTCGAGAATTGATGACGAAATCTCTTGAAAATTTAAAGTCAATCACAACTTTTCAGAACGGCGCCGGTGGTGTAATGGTAAGCGTGATTACCTCTCACCCCAGCAGGCCTGGGTTCAATCCCAGTCGGCGCCGCCGGGATGTTCTGAGGCATAACATCTCTGATCACGCCTTCCTTCGGATGGGAAGTAAAGCCGTTGGTCCCCGGTTCATGAGTTGATGGGTCGATAGGTAGGGTCCAGGTGTGGGAGCTGCCTTCCTGGCACGTCGGTAGCATTGGTGCTCAGCACGGAAAACAAGATCGACGGAAAAAACAAACCAAAGGAAAAAAAAAAAACAACTTTTCAGTACAATGCATTTTTTTTGAAATATGCAATGATCTTCTTTATTTTCGAAGAATAAATGTTGTTAACAATGGAGCAACTTTTTTTTATTACAATGGCAAATAACACATAGGTTTTCAAGAGTAATTTTTTTTTCAGCAAACTGCAATTCAAAACTAATAATTCTTTGTAAAGGAACAGGGAGTAAAATAAACAATTAACCTTGAAATCATTCAAATAAAAAAGGTACATTGGTTGAAACACCTGCGCATTGAATTGATTGACTTTTGAATGAATTACACAGTTCTAAAAGGAATGTAAATTTCTGTTCAATCTGATGCACATAAATGGAGCGTCACATATCATATAAGTTTGCATTTGTAAAGTTCTGACACATTTCATGCAATGTAGCAAATATTGTATACAAAAGCCCATCTTTGTAAACAACATTGTTTACAAGTGGCTCGATTGCGTGAAATGAAATTCAAGTTTACGTGAATGAATGTTTACATTACAATTAAAATTCAGAATTTTTATCTGTGTAGCACTTAAAATCGTCAATTGTTCATTTTACCCCGTATGTCAATGTAACCCCCACATCCATTAACATTCACATTTCAGCGAAGGGTAAGAATAACAATCATCATACAACAATAATAATAATAACAATAATAATAATAACAATAATAATAATAATAATAATAATAATAACAATAATAATAATAACAATAATAATAACAATAATAATAATAAAAATAATAATAATAACAATAATAATAATAACAATCATAATATTAACAATCATAATAATAATAATAACAATAATAATAATAACAATAATAATAATAACAATAATAACAAAATTGAGAATTCAATCTGTGAGAATTTACTCGCGCTAGTGTATTCGCCAACTAGCAGGAATTTCAGTTGCTCCTTAAATTTCATGCTGGTAGTCGCTGATGCCCTGTTTTCATTATGCTAGTGAGCTAGTGAAATAGCATAAGGGTAAACACCCCATTAGAAACTAAATAAAATTAGTAAAATCTGCAGGCTGACAAAATCAAAAAAAAAAAAAGCTGGCAAAATCGGAGGTAGACAAAACCGGGGGAAGACATAATCGGGAGCTGACAAAATCGGGAAAGTGTTGTAATTATGTTATAATTTAGTTATTCCTTTCTGGTCAGGTAAGCGATACTCTTTTTAGGAGTTGCGATATTTCTCACCCACCCCTGTTTACATATCCCTACCCACTCCCATTTCTATCCTTTTTATCCGCTTTCCATCAGGTTAATGACGAGGAGAACAGTAGAAAGGCGAGGCACAAATCTCCCAAGGGGAACGTGCCACCTGAGCCAACGCTCTGATACATGATACATGACGGTATGCATGTAGAGACAAATGTACTGTGGACAATTGAAGCAAAACACGTTCGATGTCACTACAGCTATTAGTGAATCGAGATTGGAAAAAGTAGCGAAGCAGATGCTATCCCGCATAAACGCGAACCATAAATTGACCTTACCTAAAATGGTTAAAAATTGTTTATAATCCCTGCTAAACTTTAACTGAAATGGTTATGGAACTTTACATGAACGTTTAATGATAAAGTTTCAACCTTATGTATTATGGTTTTTTGGAACTGGACCTTACAAATAATGGTTTGTTAAGAACCATTACCATTCCAAATTATTGTTTTCTCCATACATTTTCGGAAAGAGAACTATATTAGAACCTTTTAACTTATGGTTTGAGAACTTTAATGGTAATGGTTATGGTAGTCAGTAAGGTCCACGAATGGTTTTGTAACATCGATCAACTTTATGTGGAATATATCGCGAATTGGTTGCCTGTAATTTACTGATTACCAATTCACGATATATTCCACGTAAAGTTGAGCGATAATACAAAACCATTAATGGACCTTACTGACTACCATAACCATTACCATTAATGTTCTCAAATCATAAGTAAAAACGTTCTTATATAGTTCTCTTTCTGAAAATGTATGGAGAAAACAAGAATTTGGAATGGTAATGGTTCTTAACAACCCATTATGTGTAAGGTCCAGTTCCAAAAAACCATAATACATAAGGTTGAAACTTTATCATTAAACGTTCATGTAAAGTTCCATAACCATTTCAGTTAAAGTTTAGCAGGGATTATAAACAATTTTTAACCATTTTAGGTAAGGTCAATTTATGGTTCGCGTTTATGCGGGATGTCATCATGAGCTACTTCCTCGTCCGTCAAGGAACAGGCGAGAATCGAGTCACTCGCAACAGTATCGGCATCAGAGGGCGGAGGAAGAAAGTAGGAAACTTGGAACTTGTGTATTTCACTCGAGTGTTTCGGAGGTCATAAACAGACTTCAGAAGGAACGTGAATTGGCGACGTGGTGAAACCCATTTTTCTGGCTCTTGTCAATCTGGAGATAAAATACTCCACCCAAATTTAGTTCAAAAGCTATGATACAAATTCAATAAGACCAAATAGTATGAATTTCCAACGTTTTTTTTTTTTTTTTGCAAAATGGAAACAAAGTGCACTTACCGAATCGAGAGCTTTCCAACCTTCACCCGTACAACGAATTAAATCCACTTGTGTTTAAATGCGTGTGTACAGAATTGAAAATCAAAGGTCGAATTTGGAAAGCAGTTTTATATTCTAACAAAATATAAATAATATATGTATGACTCTTTATAAAATCCAACGGTACAAGTGGCTAGGTAATTGAACTTATAAATCTTATTTAGGAGAACCATTCCATTTATTTGTATAATGCTTGAGCGAGTTGTGCTTAAATTGTAGGACGGAAATTAGATCACCCCCATGTGCAATTTAATGGATCGATAAACAGCAAGCTGCTATTGTAGACCGTCCCATCATTTCACCTAATTTTGCACATAAGATCTGCTCGATTGATTCGCTAACGTTGCTTGTCCATCAAGGAATGCGAGCCGCCAACCAGTTATCTTGATTCAATTTAGGATTTGCCGGGATTATCCCTTGTAGTGGGAAGCAGCTGGTGGAGAAGTGATGATGGGTGCTAAATAAGCTGCAAACAGGTAGCGGTATACAGTTGCCAATCACATCAAAACCGCGGTTTGACATCATCATACCGCACGGTCCGGGCAAAACAGCCACGTGGAAATGCTTGTTAAAATAGTTGATGCGGGACATTACGACAGGATTGTGAACTGAGCTGACATCCCACACCTCAATTAGAGCCATCTACCATGACCTACAGACATTTGAACCGTCTTCGCCTATCGTTGTTGACTTGTGGTTCGTTCGTTGCGATTGCGGTTCCACTTCCGTTGACCTTAAACCTTTCAGGGTTGTGTGCGTCTTACTCATCGTAACACGGCAAAACATAAGTCAAACCTCAGTAGCTATCGACATATCTAGAGCTAGCGAAGCTTGTGCGGCACTTTATTGGCTACTGTGAAAGGAACGGTAGCTATTTAGCATCTCTTCGACTAGCTATGGCAAGAAGAATGGGTACCATTAGTACACTCGTTCTGGCACCTGGCGAGCGTAGCTAGGTGTGTCCACTTACTCCACCCTGACCACTCGCAATCATGAGGTATCGTTAAGCTAATAAATCTTATCATCAATCACTGACCTGCTCTCGGATCGGCTCAAGCACAAAGATTTTGCACGATCTATCGTTCGTGATAGAACACAGTGCAAAACACGGTCAAGCCTGAAATATATTAAATCGCTGACTATAGCGGTACTGATTGGAAGATGATAAACTTTTTCGAGCTTGATTTGGGAAAACATTTGAGAGTACTATCAGTACTTGATAATCTGTTTCAACCAACCTTAAGTCAAGTCGCAGGCAACCACGTTCCAATAATGCCTCTAAGCTACGCCAGACATGCTATCACCTATTCCCACACAAGTTTGACCTATTGAAGGAAAAGAAAATCCTCCTACGAAAGCCTCTTGAACTTTCACCATGACAATAAAACGTTTTTCGCTCCTGCTGAATCCAGTTTTCCGGGCACTTTCACTCGACCTTCCCGCAACGCAATCAACAAGTTTGAAGAGTGACGATGTTTGGGTGTTTTCCCTCCCGGCAGCAACGGTGGCCATCGCACAACAGTTTATCAGGTTTCACATCATGACTGGGGACGGAATTTTTCCTTGTCTACCTTTTTTTGTGTGCTATATTCCCGTCTCGTGTGCTATCGTCATGTTTCCCCATAATTTATGGTAATAGCCGGCATACACGCATCGTCACCGACCAGCAGCAACATGAACAACATTTTGTCCCACGACTGGCAAAGGGAGAGGAAAATATTCAACCTTGGTAGCAACCCGGAATGAAAATGGCTCTTCATTAACTTCATTCGTCGGGGTCTATTTTTTTCGGGGCAAAGTGGCAAAAAATACAGTCACATATGTGTGCTCATTGGATGTCGTGTTGTGTTGCGGGTGGGTTCATTCTTCCCCATTTCCAACGGGCGACTGGACACTGTGTCTTGGATGGTAGGAGAAACGACCAAAAGTCACGAAGTTTCTGAAGGATTTCAGCTGGTTTTCATTACCGAAATTGGTTTCGGGACAAATTGGATGAGCTAAGTTGATCGGGTTTCTGTGGAATGAAAATGCATAGTTTAAGCGAATAAGCTTTTTTCATGCAGCGGCGCCGGTGGTGTAGTGGTAAGCTTGATAACCTTTCACCCCAGCAGGCCTCGGTTCAATCCCAGTCGGTGCCGCCGGGATTTTCTGAGACATACCATCTCTGATCACGCCTTCCTTCGGATGGGAATTAAAGCCGTTGGTCCCCGGTTCATGAGTTGATGGGTCGATAGGTAGGGTCCAGGTGTGGGAGCTGCCTCTCTGACGTCGGTAGCATTGGTGCTCAGCACGGAAAACAAGATCGACGGAAAACAAATCAAGGAAAAAAAAGCTTTTTTCATATCTTCTTCTTAGCTATTACGTTAAAACTGATTATTTATGCCATCTTTTTTTCTATATTATAGAGGCTTTTATGCCTGCTCTTTGCTTGTACTTAAGGTGACAGTAACCTATTGAGTAAATGTAAATTACAAAAATGCTAATCTCTAAGACATTACTTTAGATTGGAATAAGCTCTTGTCGTTTTGAGCAAAATAATATAAGCATAACTTCGACGAGAGCTTTTTGCAATTTGAAGTAATGCCTTAAAGACAACTTTTTTTGAAATTTTCATTTACTCACTAGGTTACTTTCACCTTAATTTTTCTATAAAAAAACAGTTTATATTTGAAAGCTTTTTAAACCTGTTCCATTTTTGCATTCTTATATTGTGTGGCAAGCACAATGATACTCTATGCACAGGGAACTGAGATACGAAAAAAAGTAGAAGGGTCTGTACCTAGGGGTATGATCGGAAGCTTGGCGTAGAACCGCTAGTGGACGGAACAAATATGTTGAGTATTCAGTTCTTTTAATTGATCGATAATGTATTATATTAACTCTTTCCGTTTTTGAATTGTTGGCCCTGAAAAGGGCCGGTTATTTTTCGAATGGTGGCCCTGAGAAGGGCCGTTATTTTTTGACGAAGAACTACATCTTTGTTGACTATACTGGGGTGCAAATCAAAAAATATGTGTGGTGAAGGAGCGTTAGGTTTTGAACGCTTGTAACTTTGTCATTTATAGATGAAATTTAAATCCAAATACGCCAATCGATAGGATATTACATTACAAACCTGCTGAAATAAATATTTTTCCAATATTTCTTAATTAAACTTTTGAAAATGTACAAATGATAATTCTATCATTTTCATGAAATAAGCCTTTTTCCCAAACCCAGTCATCATAAAAGAATACCACTACAACCTCACCCCTTATCATAACCCGAAAAGACATGGACTTTGACGATCATTTTTTTCCGGGAAATAAATTTTAAGCAAACCACAATTATGTTGGGGAAATGACGGCTTCGGCATGCCAGACTATTTTCGGCAACCCAAATTGAAACACTATTTTCACTGGATTTTCTTGCGAAAACACTTCGCTGAATGCATGCAAACGATTCTTTATGCTTTCAGCTTCAATTTGACTATATTTTTACCACTGAGAAAAAGCAATCTAGCAAGGTTTTCTTGAAATGAAACACACGCACTACAAATTGTAGCTGATTTCGAGTTGCCGATAATAGAACAGCAGATTTACATGCAGTTCAAATGGAACGGTTGCCGAAGAAAAACTGGTTGCCGACAATACTCGCTCTCACTAGAGAAGATTGGAGCTTTGTAAAAGCGTTTCAAAACAGTTTTTGACAATCATTTCGACTGAAATTGTTAGAGCAGCTGGCAGCAAAAGATTGTAAACAAACCAATACTGCATATGTGTGCGTTCCTTAGAGAAAAAGGCTACAGAAAGAAGGTAGCTGCTTAGGTTGCCGAGAATACGTAAATTCCCCTATAAACAATTAATTTTTTACATGCAGAGCCAACATTTTCAAAAAAAAAAAAATGCTTAGCATGAGACATACACTCGATGAATTACCAACAACTGACTGTAAAACATATCTGGTACCTCTATATATCCAATTATATTAACATCCAAAGTCTATCCTTTTTTCCATATTCTGCACAAAAGAAACGTTCTGCCCCTCCCCCATTCATAATAAAATGGCGGAAAATCCTATCAGGTTCGGTTGCACATCGTTCTGCTTGAACCTGCTGCGCTGCTGTCGTGCTTTTGCTTATTGTCGCCTCGGACGGCGTGGCACTTGGTCCTGCAGCAAGCAGGACCAAGTCAGTGGCTAAAGGTGGATCACGGCGTGACCACAATGAAGTAATGAGGAATGAGGAAAAGCAATGTATGTAAACCACCTCCCCCCTTCACAACAACCTTTCCCTCCCCCCTCAACAACCATTCCTACCCCCCCCCCCCACAATAACCACATGGACTTTGACGATCACTTTTTTTCCGGGAAATAAATTTTAAACAAACCACAATTATTAGTAAAAACAGAAGTTTTTCCCTTAATTTCTTCCCGCACCAAAACTTTCAAATTTAAGAAAAAAAAAATTGCTTGACAGACATATTCGATGATATTATGTTGGTGAATTACACACAACTGACTGTAAAACATATCTGGTACCTCTATACATAAAATTATATTAAAATCCAAAGTCTATCCTTTTTTCCATATTCTGCACAGAAGGAACGTTCTTCCCCGTCCCCATTCATAATAAAATGGCGGGAAATCCTGTCAGTTGCGGGGCTTAGAAAGTATGTTTTGTGCAGAATCTGTAAAAAAGGAGGGACTTCGGATGTGTTTTTTCTGCAAAATATGTATAAAAAGAAGGACGTCGGATGTGTGTGTGTGTGTGTCATCCTCTATCCCTCACCCAGCCGGGGGCGTTGGACAAGTAGAACTGCGAATAATTTGATCAAATCTCATGCTCCGTAATGGTGCCCTTTATGTTGTGAAGACTAGTACTTCAAAAGGGTAACTTTTGAGGCAAGACAGGGTGTCCTCAACAAGTTAAGGGAACAGGATGCACTAGATGTCCACAACAGGTACAGCAAAACATCACATAGACGCCCTTATTCACACTAACTACTCAGGGGATAGAAGGTCAAGAAGAGCCACCGCCGCCAACTAAAGCTTGAAACGGGTACCTGGGACTCCCACGATATACCCGCGGCAATGGTCAGCAGACGATGCCCTGTGCGTATTTAGTATGTAATATATTTTATTTGGATACACAAAATGTTTGAAGCCATGCGTCATCTAAACCATAATTTGCATCACCACAAATACACTTGTCAACAATCTTCAACTGGAACGTACTCACAAAATCACTTCACCCGGGAGCGCATTCCCGATGTTTCCAAGCATATTTTTCTCTCCACTCCAACCACACAACAACCAAATATCACTTTTCTTCACTTTTCTTTTTCAAGACACTCCGTGCACAAAAGCAATGCACATCGCAAAACCCTAACAATAGATCAGCGCCGTGCTCATCACCGCGTAAATAAACAGAAATTAAAATTTTCACTCGCGGTGCCACAAATTTTTGGTCCGGGAGAAACAATCAAACCACGCAGCGCCAAATCTTCTGATGCTTGCAATTTTGCAAACATGATGATTCATGTTTTCTTTCTTGATCCTAAAACTTCTCGGAAAGCGAGAAAACCACCACTCACACACGTATAACCGTCTGGGAGGCAGAGTGCCAGCACTAATCCGGCAAATGCAGCCGAAAACTATGAAAGAGAATGCACGCACAAAACAGAGAGCAAATTTAGACACAACCGTATCCAAAGGCGTTCGAAACTCGACTTCCATTGCCTGGAAAACGACAAGTTGACTGCAAAACGGCAAAAAGGCAGAAATGGCACTATCATATTTGAAACATGGCCCAGTAATGGAACAACATCATTTGGGTCTATTGCGGATTTGAAAACGGATTTTACTCAAGTGTAAACTATTTCTTATATGTTAAGAAAAAATACGAAACGAATTCTCGAACTTTTTCCCTTAATACGACCCATCAAGCGACGCACAACGGTCTCGTCTACTGTTTTGGCGATTTTATCCCATCAATTTTTCATCTGAGCTGCCGCTTTGATGACTGTAGCTTTTACCTTCAGTTTGCTCTTCATAATTGCCCAGTAAATAAGCCTGAACTGGGGACTGGAACGTTTTATTTGTACCATTGTTGTACTTCCCGGTTGTAGTGACAACTTGCAAGATCCGGCCAAAATATCACCGGACCATCATGTGACTGAATGAAGGGCAGAATTCGCTTCTGGAGACATTCGGTTTTGTAAACCTCCGAGTTCATCATTTTAAAAAGAAGGACGTCGGATGTTAACCTAAATGCTTAAATCATGCATCATAGATAGAGATAGATAGATAGGTTCTACGTCATACTGCGGTCGTGTCTAGGACACAACCCTTTATTTTTTTTTACATGGCTATCGGGAGTCCCATACAAACTACATGTAAATAAAATCCTTTTAACAATTATCCTTCACCTTTGCATACCCCAAGTCATTGCTCAAATTTTTTCATTAGCTCTCAATTGGTCTCTTCTGCATGGTTTTTATCAAAGAGGTTCCAATGTGGGTGATTCCAGTCAAAAGCTTGACATCTGAGCCAAGTGAAATTGTCCCATAAGTGCAGTGTTAAGTCCATATCTATTAAGTATTTTTAATATAATTTCCAAGAATATTCCCCTAATTCCCTGGTTTCAGAAGTTCTCTAGAATAGACTCATGGAATATTCCATCAAGTTTTGTAGGCTATGTTCGTTCAATGAATCTTCGGCCTCACCAAATCAAGTCACGATTGCTATAAGCAATTCTCCAACAGATGCATTTGAGCTCCGTCCGTTTCACATCAGTGAACATATCGTCAATCTAGCTTTTCAAAGGTTGAAACTCTCGTTTGCTTCCGGGCCAGACGGCATTCCTGCGTCCGTTCTGAAGCTGTGTTCGGAGTCGTTGCTCCTTTCCTTGGTGAAGTTATTTAATCTGTCACTACAGGAGAATAAATTTCCTGAGGCGTGGAAATTTTCGTACATATGTATATGTTGCCCGTCCACAAAAAAGGTGATGAAAGAAATGTCCAGAATTACAGAGGAATCACATCACTATGTTGCTGCTCCAATGTATTCGAGATCATCATCAATGAGGCGCTCTTCAGTTCTTGTAAAAATTACATCTCCACGGCTCACCATGGATTCTACCCAAAACGGTCAGTTACAACCAATTTGACCGAATTCGTGTCGCTCTGCGTTCGGACAATGGACTCTGGCGGACAAATCGACGCGGTTTACACTGATCTCAAGGCTGCATTTGAGCGAGTAGACCTCAACATTCTTTTGAACAAGCTTGAGAAACTCGGAGTGTATGGATCCTTCATCTCGTGGTTCATATCTTACATTACGAACCGTTCGCTTTGCGTTAAGATTTGAGCTTCTCGTTCTGAAGTGTTCACGAACGTTTCCGGCGTTCTCCAAGGAAGTAATCTGGGACCCCTTCTGTTTTCACTTTTCGTCAACGAGCTTCCATGTCTACTGCCACCTGGATGCCAGCTATTTTACGCTGACGATGTCAAAATGTATGTGGTTATCAATTGCATAGCTGATTGCGAGGGGTCTTCAGCTGATTGTGGATCGTTTGCAGAGTTGGTGCTCCCGTAATTTCTTGACGCTCAGCATCAACAAGTGCAATGTGATATCATTTCACCGCAAACAAAACCCGATAATATTTGATTATTCCATTTCCGGGCAAACATTAGAGAGGATTAGCCAGGTCAAAGATTTGGGAGTAACACTCGACAGTGAATTGACCTTCAAACCGCACTACAATGACATCCTGACTAAAGCTAACAGGCAGCTTGGCTTTTGTTCAAAATATCTGAAGACTTTCGCGATCCGCTTTGCCTGCGGGCGCTGTATTGTTCGTAAGTACGTTCAATCTTAGAGTATAAATAGTGCTGTCGTCTGGTGCCTATACCAAGCATGCTGGATAGCCAGATTTGAAAGTGTACAGTGAAAGTTTGTTCGCTACGCGCTTCGTCATCTGCCTTGGCGTGATACGGCTAACTTACCGTCTTACTCGGATCGCTGTCCAGCGAGATTGATTGCCCCGAATTACTTCGGCAGCTTTTCTTTTACGCACCTGAGAAAGTGATTAGACAGCGTAATTTTGTACATCTCGCAGCTCGTAATCGGCAATATGGGTTAAATGAACCTATTCGAGCCGTCGCTAATGCATTTAATGACGTCTATGCATTGTTTGACTATAATGAGCCGTTAACTGTTTTTATTACAAAACTGTCCTGAATTAGAACGTGTCCTGTTTTTGTTTTAACTATACTTTTTTAATTCATTAAGACAACCATATGTCAGATGAATCATTGGAACAATAAACAACTAACAAGCCCTTTAGAGCCACGTCCTAAACAAGACACAAAGGACCAACGTGAAAGACTTCCACTTTTCGCTAAAATTTGTAACGAGAATAATGTCCTTGCCTAAAAATATCCCTTTTTAGTTATACCAATTACACGCTTTCTATTGTACTTCTATAGCCACCTATCGGAATAAATAAAAACGTGAACGATCATGTATAATTTAAGGCGAACTGGATTCAAAAATAAATTAAACCTTCGGTAAGTTGCGGAAATTTCCACAAATTACTTTTAACCTGATCTTTTGTGTGGACAGCCGAGCCAGTGGAAAGTTGTGTTCCAAATAAGTCCGCTAGAGATGACAAATAAAAAAATAATCTCTTTAGAAAAAGGACATTAGAAAGTGGAAATTGCGTCGTAGCGAATAGTTTCAACCAAGCTATTTTAGAATTGGGCGATCTTGGACCGATCTTTGGAAGATCGATCTTTTTCATCCCGATTTCCGATTTTTCGGATCTCTTCTTTCGATCTTTTCGATCTTAAAAAAAAGTTGTTAATTTTTTAAGTGTATTTACATTGCAAAAACTATTTACTCTCACCACATACTGCGTTGTAAATATAACGAACATACCGTCAACATCAGCATCGCTCCCTACAATGACGTCACTATTTGCGTTTCCGATATTTACGAATACAGCAACATTAGAAGATTTGGACTACCCCCTCCTGTGCTCATTGCTCATTACCATCACGAAAACATTTAATTGAATATTATAAAGGAAATAATTTCTTGAGCTACCAACGTAAACAAGCGTATTAAAATAAAAATCAAAAGATCGATCTACCAAAGATCGATTCTTTGGTAACGATTTAATCAGTGGATCGATTCTAGAGCCTAATATAGTGGCACCAGTGGTGTAGTGGTAAGCGTGATTACCTCTCACCCCAGCAGGCCTGGGTTCAATCCAAACATCCCTGATCACGTCTTCATTCTGAAGGGAAGTAAAGCCGTTGGTCCCCGGTTCATGAGTTGATGGGTCGATAGGTAGGGTCCAGGTGTGGGAGCTGCCTTCCTGGCGTCGGTAGCATTGCCCTAGTAGCACGCTTGTCACATATCGGTTGTAGAAACTTCTTTACGACTTATTTCAGTTATAAACAAGTTACTGCAACTATTCTTAACGGAAGTGTGCTACTCGGGTGGCGCTCAGCACGGAAAACAAGATCGACGGAAAACAAACCAAAAACAAAAAAAATAGAGCCAAATATAATATTGATCTTTCAAGATCGATCTTTCTCTGAAGATCGCCCAATCCTAAGCTATTTGCGCGTTGCTCGATTTATTCTGGTGGAGTCCGTTGAATCGTAAAGATCAATAGCCTTAAACATAAATTCGAAGTAAGTTCACGTGTTTTTACTAATAGATTTTAATTGTGAAATTGTGTAATTATTAGTATTTATAGAGTTCGGATAGTTTCTAGAAAAAATTGAATTTAACCTAAAGTGGAAGTATTGTGAATATTCAGGTAAGCCTTTTAGTAGAGATATTGTAACCAATAATGAGATTATCACGTTGAACAGGCGTCGTCAAGCCCATCCAACGTGGGCTGCTAGAATGGACTGGATTGGTTTGTCCGGATTGGATTTTCGTTGTTTGGCCTGGATTCTCCTTTTCCGGACTGCATTAGCCGAAGGTTGTTCCAGTTACGAAGTCTAGCAGCGTTTGATTGTGGGTTGGAAAACTTCCTGAGTCGAGAAGCAAAGACTAGAACTACGTCATTCTATAGATTGTGTCGATCAGTTTTCGGGTGGTAGTCAAGACGCCCTTCGCGACGGCTCGTAACGTCAAGGCGTGAGGCATACACGCTAACTTGAAAGTACACATTAATGGTTGAAAAAGACCCATTTTGAAGAAAAGTGGCTTAACTCATTAATGATTAAACAATTTTACCCATTAATGAGTATCTGTTACCCATTAATGATTTACAATTACTCATTAATGGGTAACAGATACTCATTAATGGGTAAAAAATTTACTCATTTAATGAGATAAGCCACTTTTCTTCAAAATGGGTCTTTTTCAACCATTAATGTGTACTTTCAAGTTAGCGTGTAGAGCAATAGCCAACTCACTCTCATTCCACCAATCTTCCGAGGTCGCATACCCCGTGTATCGCCGTTCACGCGCGAGCCAACGAAGGCCAACACACGATTTCGTCAAAGAACATTCGAGACGCCGAGGGAACGCTTGAGGTAGTAGATCGTCGTTAGAGCACCTCGCCAATCGCCAAGGTTAGATCTCTCCTTGATACTGTGAACATTGAAACGAATGAAGAACCCCTTTCAAACTAAACTAAATGCGTGACGTCACCAGATCAAGCTAGGGAGTACCAAAAGGTGAACTAAATGTTTTTTTTATAATGCGTTTATTTTTCCGTAGCTTTGCGGAGCCGATATTCATTGTTTAGATTACAAAATTACTTAAAACTAACGTTAGAAAAAGGGGGGCCGATTACTCGCGGCTATCTCGAGGTTAGGGGTAACAAATTGTAACAAATGGATGGCAGGGTAGGGATTGAGAACACAAGGTTTGGAGAGCAATGTGCTCTTGATCTCGAACTAAGCGACACACTGATGAAAAAGACAAACGTACACTGATGGGCAGCTAACAACTTGGGGAAACATAAGATGACACTAACTACTAAATCCTCAGATCTATCCGTTTTAAAAACACATAAATTAACCCGAGTAGCACACTTTCTTCACAATAAGTTACAGCAACTTGTTTATGACTGAAATAAGTCATATATAAGTTCTACAACTGATTTGTGACAAGCGCGCAACTAGGGAAATTGCAATAGTCGAGATCTCAGCTCGCCAAGATGTCTTATAGGTTGTTTTCATCGGACCCTGAGGGTGCGGATAACTCAGATCTAGCAACACAATGTAGGGTGCATGACCAAAGCACGTGGTCGATCTCGTGATAACCACTACCACAAGCGCACACACTGCCTGTGAGTCCGATTCGAAAGAAATGCGCATCCAACGAGCAGTGATTAAAGGGTGATACGGTCAAAATTTGGTCAAGGGAAAACGCGTGTAAATCGGTGAAATCGTTTATTTAAAAAATCAAATTAAATTTCTTTTTCAAGTTCAATTAGTATAAAATTCAGGAAACATATTCAGTTAGGCTTCCGCTTTTCCAAATCCGAATTGCCGGGCCTTACGCTTGACCCCTGCCATCAGATTTTGTACAGCCACCTTGTCCACCTTCTTCGCCGCAGAAAGCCAGTTTGCCTTGAACTGCTGCTCGCCCTTAGCAGTTTTTTTGGTCTTCTTTAGGTTCCGCTTGACAATAGCCCAGTATTTCTCAATTGGGCGGAGCTCTGGCGTGTTGGGAGGGTTCTTGTCCTTGGGAACCACCTGCACGTTGTTGGCGGCGTACCACTCCATGGCCTTTTTACCGTAATGGCAAGATGCCAAATCTGGCCAAAACAGTACGGAACAACCGTGTTTCTTCAGAAAAGGCAGCAGACGTTTATTCAAACACTCTTTCACGTAAATTTCTTGGTTGACAGTCCCGGAAGCTATGAAAATGCTGCTTTTCAAGCCGCAGGTACAGATGGCTTGCCAAACCAGATATTTCTTTGCGAACTTTGACAGTTTCATGTGCTTGAAAACATCTGCTACCTTTCCCCTTTCTTTTGCCGTATAAAACTCCTGTCCCGGAAGCTGCTTGTAGTCGGCTTTGACGTAGGTTTCGTCGTCCATTACCACGCAGTCAAACTTCGTCAGCATCGTCGTGTACAGCCTCCGGGATCGCGCTTTGGCCGTCGTATTTTGTTTATCATCGCGATTTGGAGTCACTACCTTCTTGTAAGTCGATAGTCCGGCTCGTTTTTTGGCTCGATGCACGGTTGTAGACGATACACCCAGCTTATTTGCGGCATCTCGGAGAGAGAGGTTAGGGTTTCGCTTGAAACTACCGGCAACTCTCTTTGTCGTCTCAGCGGCTTCCTGTTTTCGATTTCCCCCCGATCCAGACTTCCTGGCTGTTGACAAACGTTCCCCAAACACTTTAATTACATTTGTAACGGTTGATTTGGCAACTTTTAGCGATTTTGCCAACTTTGCGTGCGAGTAGCTCGGATTTTCGCGATGCGCGAGCAAAATTTTGATACGCTGCTCTTCTTGCTTGGACGGCATTTTGACAACTGAAGAGTGAATTCCAAAATCAAATAGGAGCAACATTCTACACACACACACACCTTCAAAATGAGGGGTGTTCAGGTTTTTTAAATGCAAAATTGAAAGAAATACGTCAAGTTGATATTGACCAAATTTTGACCGTATCACCCTTTATACATGAGCACCGACATGACACGTATAAAGTCATGGCTAATGTCCAACCCTTTAAACCACGGCTTGTTCGACACCTGTGGGAGAATAGAATGTAACCATCTTCCCAGATCACTCTCATTCCATTTTTGTTGCCAGTTGATGAGGACTTGCTGACGGGTAATTGAGAAAAATTTCGCAAAGGCGATTTGTCGATCTACAATATCGCCTTGCATAGCGCCCACTTTAGCCAACGAGTCCGCTTTCTCGTTATCGGGAATAGAGCAATGAGATGGGATCCAAACTAGAGTGATGGTATAGGAGCAGTTAGATAAAGTACTCAATTTGGCTCGGATTTCGGTCAGGAAATACGACGAGTGCTTCATCGGCCTCATTGAACGAATAGCCTCCAATGAGCTAAGACTATTCGTAAAAATGGAATAATGGTCAGAAGGTAGTGAGGCAATTTGCTCTACTGCGTAGAAAATGGCTGCTAGTTCCGCAACATATACGGAACAGGGTTTTTGCAGTTGATATGAGGCGCTATGCAATTCATTGAACACTCCAAATCCAGTGGAAGCGTTTATAGTTGACCCCGTCTGTGAAAAAAGCTTCTATTGTTACTGACATGGTGGTACTTGTTTGCAAAAATTAAGGGAACAACCATCGACCGATGGTGATCTGGTATTCCACGGATTTCTTGCAACATGGTCAGATCAAAATTTACCGAGAAACTATAAAAGTCTTGGAAGCAAACACGATTCGAATTGTATGAAGAAGGGCCGATCTCCAGCGTCATGTACTCGTAATAGAGAAGAGACTCATGAATCTTGTTTAGGGATTTCAGTGGGAGAACACCCGCGAGTACTTCGAGGCTCATCGTATGCATCGAGTGCATACAGCCAAGCGCGATCCGGAGGCAACGGTAATGAACCCGTTGGAGATTCAGGATGTGTGTTTTGGCTGCGGATTAAAAGCAGAAGCTACTGTACTCTAGAACCGACAAGATGGTTGTTTGGTACAACCTGATCAGATCTTCCGGATGTGCTCCCCACCAAGTTCCGGTAATTGTACGAAGAAAATCGCATTTTTGTTTTACATACGCAATATGTTTTCCCCCACGTGCTTTTGGAATCGTACCAGACACCTAAATACTTGAAAGATATACTTTGAGTGATTGATCTACCCTTTAGTTGAAGCTGTAGCTGTGCAGAATGATGCTTCCTAGAAAAAAAACAAGAACTAAATGATTACAATAAAAAGTTTTATGCTTGAAATTTTCCTAACTATAGGCCCTATGTGCAATTCTTTAAATTCGATTTGGTTATTAAATAATGTATGCGTATGAATGAAGTATTATATTTTTTAATTTGAGTTTAGTTACCTAAGATTTCACCTATTTGGGGTAAATTTAGTTTGTTTGTTCCTTCTAGCTTAAACCTTTTCTGCCGCCCAGTTCTGGTTGACTTTAGTTTTCTCCAATGTATGTTCCGGTATAATCCAGTTCATTTGCTCATTTCATTTTGTGCCAATTTGTTGTTTTTGGTTCTGGAATTACTATTCGACCTGCCTTGAGAAGGGTAGTCTCATACCAACAGCGTGCCAATGAGTACCTTCAAGGATTTTTATGGTAAACCAGCAGGTACAGAAATGTAATGTTAAAACGATGAACTTCCAAAGGAAGCTTCTTTTAGTATCTTTTTAAGAAACTTCTTCAGGACGCTTCTTGTTGAAGCATATTTTAGAATCTTCTTAAGAAGCTTTTTTAGAATATGTAAAAAATGTACTTATTTATGAGCTGAGTAAATCAACTTCAAATTAATATAAAGTTCTACACCACTTACTCAACACTCTGGCATTTCATATTACAGTGCCTTTCACACTTGTTACCGGTAGGTGCATTAATCAGGGTTTTTGTTAATATCTCCGGAACCAAACATTCGATCCAGATAAAATTCAATAGGATTCTAAGGAAATCAAAACAAAACAAAAATTAAAAAAGTTCAACTCCAATCGGTTCAGACGTCATCGACAAAAGACAGCATATAACCTAGTTCTATAGCAAAATTAGTATGATTCATTCATATCTCCGGAACATAAAATAGGATCCAGAAAAAAATTTAACAAGGTTCTATGGGAATCATAAATACACAAACTGGATCAATTTACATTCAAATCGGTTTAGCCATCGTCGAGAAAAGTGAGAAGGTTACATACAAACATACACACACAGACATTTTCCGATCTCGTCAAGCTGAGTTGCTTGGTATATGAAATTTGTCTATCCAGGCCTTGGATCAAAAATGTGTTTTTTCAAGTGATATTAAAGCTGGTGTACGAGAAAAGCAAAAACAATTGAGATGACTAAAAGTTCCTCCCTCCCCTCCTCCATTTCTACTTTTCAAAACCTGGCTATGCCATTTTGCCTACAACATTAAGTTATATGGAATGTAAGACGTGCAGTAATCGTTCAATATTGCCCTTACAAAGATAATTGAAAGGTGTGCGTAGCTCATTATATTATCTGTTTATAAAATACGTTCAGCTTTTGCCTTGAAAAAATCTTGTGGAAAATATCAATCTGTTCTCTTGAATGTTTTCCAATTTTCATGTTGCATAACTCACTTTTAACAGTCTTATTTAAATCACACCCTTCATCAATCATCTGCAGTTGATTTTCCATCACTTCCATCAAAATTATGTAACTTTCTCCCCCAAAAAAGATCATCCCTCTACTAAAACGACTCTGAAACTACATAGTGCCAGAACAAATGAATGCAAACATTTCATAACCTTGCCAACGTCGTTTTTTGTTACTTCCAAACAGGAAGCAAATATACAATATTGCTTGTAAATGAAAACAAATGCTTCCGGCGGGTGTGCAAACTTTCCCAACGCAGTGAACAAATTTCCATTCCACTTTGCCAGCACGTGGCACCGCGAATTGTATTTTACTGTATAACTACTACTTAGCTCATGGTGATGGTAACTTCCCGTGTCTGCCCTTGGATCCCGAACTGGTGGTTAGTGACACGCTTGTTCTCCATTTCCATTACTGCGCAACGATTCCAACGCACGGAATCGAGGGGCGATGTTTCCCCGGTCTTCGTTGGCCACAGCTTTTGATGCAACGTAATACATTTTTCCTGCAATACATAATAACAAGCAATCCTCAAAACTGTTCATTTTCTTTTTTACCACCGATGGATGGTAGCAGACAGGGCAGGAAGCTTTCAATCCCCCCATCCTCCTCCTTTCAACCCATAACGATAACGATTATTTATCTTTTATTCTCGGCCATTTCTGCCGGAGGAGGTCTCTTCGCCGTTAGAGTCTTTACTACCCCTAAAAGCTATGGGAGTAGCTGGCTGTCTGAAAACTGTATGAATGTACGACGGCAACAAAATGTTTACGCTATTGTCACGCGGCAGCCAACATTGGAGCGATGTGGTGCTTACTAAGTGGAACCATGTTGAGATCCGCTCGTAAAAAAGTTTCCCTTTGTAAAGGCGACCGCCGAAACCACTTGATAATTGCAAGTCGTCAAGCTTCTTTATTGGACTAGATGTAATTAAATTCCAGGGCAGTTTAAATACTTCCTCTTCACACGGTGAGATGGAAGATGGTACAAAACATTCAATGGAGTATCATTTCTATCACTTCCAGGAGTAATATCGTCAGCGATTTGAGCTGGATATTTTCCCCCTTCATCAGAACGCTCGAAACAAGTTCAAGTGTATCAGCGAGAAACTTTCCCAATTTGAAACTATGTCCGTTCGCTACTTTCACTGCAATCCAAACGCACGCTCCGGCAGCTGGGAAGAACGGATAAATTTATTTCGATTGGTCGTTCTCGCCCATTTTCCTCTCTATGGAAAGGGTTACATTTTCCCAGTGCCACAGTAGTTCGGGAGCATAAGCTGACAAAAGAAAAGTTGCCTTGTCACAGAAGCTTGAATCTACCATGAGAAGTGTGGACCAGTTACGGAGCAGCAGCTGAGAGGTGACCGTGACCGGGCTAGCTAGCAGTGCGATATCAAAGTTTTCAGTTTTAATAACAAAAGTGAGCTGAATATCAACTCGCACGTTCAGTTACGTCGTAATGGTTGAAAGACGATCTGAGGCTCTTGCGTTGGAGTGGAGTGGCTTCGTTACACAGGAAGCATATAGCAACCAGCTGGATTAAGTAGATAATGTAGTGGAAGAGTATTCCTTGGCAGCGAGAGGAGATTAAAATGTTTGGCTTATCACGGTAGTTGGGTGAGAACTTTTAACTTACAACATGAACAGTTGAGTTGCGGGAGGATGAAGTTTTAGTTGATACTTTTGGGCAAGCAAACCAGTCACTGAAACGAAACGACTTCCCACTGTAAGTGAGGTGTAACTTTATCGTAAGCAATTCAAAAGATTATTTATCTTCAGGTTAACAGAAATCAAGTACCGAGCCCTAAAATGAAGTGATGTTATTCGGTTTGATTAGTCTTTTGGATAGGTCGTCAGTGTGGACTCACTTTACCCTCAGGGATGGCACTGGATGACTTTAGAACTTTTGGGACTTTAAAGGTCTCCCTTAGCTCAGTCGGTAAAGGCGCAGCTATAAAGCAAGACCATGCTGGAGATGGCTGGGTTCGATTCCCGGGCCGATCTAGGAGTTTTTCGGGTTGAAATTTGTTTCAACTTCTCTGGGAATAAGAGCATGATTGTACTTGCCACAAAATTATACTAATGCTAAAATAGTACAGGCTTATGATCCAATTAACAACTGTGGAAGTGCTCATAGAACACTAAGTTGAGGGTCAGCGAAAAGTCACAGTGAAGACTTTTTTTTTTATTATTATGGTCACTTTAACACTCTTGGGTTATTCGTGACTTGTCCGGGGGTGAGATTTGAACTCGTGACTTTCGCGTGATAGGCATGGATGTTAACCACTACGCCGGGGTCGCCCCCCGCACAGTGGAGACTAATATACTGCCCATAAAAGCAAAATTGTCCCATCTTTACTTGATTTCCTATTCATATGGGACAGTTATGCTTTTATGGGCAGTATAGCACATAGAAGAAGAGAGATAAAAGCAAACTTTTGTAACCTTGATATCATTGGACACTAAAAAAAATTGTCAAGAGTATCTAAAGTTTTCAGCATTGGAAAAGTTTTTATTCTTCAAAAGCTATTTAAAAACCCGAATTTATCCACCTATGGTGTGATCAGACCCTTCTTACTTATTCAAGTTTATTTATTTTATTGTCATTATCAGTGACCAAGCCCCCCACCCCCGTGTCATCCAGTGACGCTATGCCACTGCCTGGGGGTACCCGGAATATATCCGGGTGTAGTCTATTTGGTGAGGCTACCAATCACCTTATCATCGTATTTTAATGTGATTTAATGGGTTTTAATTCAATTCATATTCAAGCAACTTCCCCGGGGTACCCGGAACATGTCCAAGTGTGTCCAATGTGGTCTGGAACACTTAACACGACTTGCATTGATCTTATTTTTGAATTCTGTAGTAATTTGATGTGTCGCATGATGGTTTTAATAGTTTTCCGTTAAATCCAGCGTGAAGGCCCATATTCACCGGATCTTATTCCGGCCTTATCTCCGGAACCGGTTCACCGATTCCAAAACCGTTCAATAGAGTTCAATGGGACCCCAAGACCTATCATTTGGCGCCGAGTTTGTCCAAATCGGTTGAGCGGTTGCTGAGAAACGTGAGCGCATTCATTTCGTTACATACACACACACACACACACACACACACACACACACACACACACACACACACACACACAGACATGTTCCGATCTCGTCGAGCTGAGTCGAATGGTATATGACACTCGGCCCTCCGGGCCTCGGATCGATAGTCGGTTTTTCAAGTGATATCTATACCCTTCTTTGTAAGAAGGGTAAAAAAACTATTAAAAAAATATTGATCATGCAATTTTTTTTACCGTTCTGATTGATATTTAATACACTTTAATATTTCGGACACGTTATAATTATATCTTAAAGCACTGTTACACCTATATGAAATAAACATTAAACATGTATCACGCTTGTTACCTTAGTCAGCCTGTCGTTTTCAACCATTTTTATCACGCCTGAATGCTGGCGAAAATATTAACGCGCTTCCAATATTCTTAAAAAAATAAAGTGTGAAACTGCGAAAAATGTAATTCATGTTTCGGAAAAGACAGTTTTATTAAGTTATCTAATATTTTCATAAACTTAAACAACATCTTAAACATATTTCTTTTTGTTTTGCTTTACTATAGAGACTTTAAGCCCTTAACAGGTTCGTCTCTTGACATTAAACATGAATTCAGATATAACGTAGGTATATTAAACGAATAAAATTAGATAAGACAGTTATTGCTATCGTGCGTAGCTTAAAAAACCATTTACAAAAATGGGGGTTCAAAATTTGAATCTTTTCTGTCTGAAATTGGAATCTCCTCAAAGACAAGTGTCCAAAGTTTCAATCTTGGTAGCCCTAGTTAAATGACACTTTTTTTCGAAAATTTTTGATATTACTTTAAAATATCATCTTAGATAACTCAATTTAAGGAGATACTCAATTTAAGCAAGGTATCAAAACAATGAAACTAAATAATGTGTTGCCATAAATTATATGTCAGTTTTCAGCAGCACATGCCTTAAATGTCCGAAATATTAATCAGAACTGCATTTAACTAAACAAATTTTACCGTTCATAGGGTAGGTAACCCAGTTTTGGCACTAGTTTTTTTCCTTGATTTGGCTACCGTCGATCTTGTTTTCCTTGCTGAGCACTAATGCTACCGACGCCACGGACCCTACCTATCGACCCATCAACTCATGAACCTTCCTTCCGAAAGAAAGGCGTGATCCGAGATGTTATGCCTCAGAACCTCCCGGCGGCACCGACTGAGATTGAACCCAGGCCTGCTGGGGTAAGAGGTAATCACGCTTACCGCTACACCACCAGCGCTGCTTTATTGAACGTTATTATTCAGCAATGAATTTGAATCATGGTTTTCACGGTTTGTAGACAGAGGGCGCAATATGTTTTTTTTATTTTTCCATGAAAATTTATTCGTTTGTATACAACGTTTAAAAAATCAGTGATTTGTTTTATTTCTTCGTTTTTGAGCTATATTGTTTTGGGTTTTCGCTCAATACTCCTATGCAACTAGACAACCATGCGTCATGATCATGTCACAGTCACTATAAATCAATGGAGACGCATGGTAGTCTGGCCACATAGGAGTATTGTCGCGGGTTTTTGGACGCTCCAAATTGACCCATATTGGTGAGAAAATAAGTTAAAAATTCATTATTTTTGAAAACATAATATAACCGAAATTTTTAGAAAACTTTCTATAAAATGTATGTTGTTCATTGAAAAAATATCTTTATAGTTATGAACTTTTAGAAGAAGTTTCATACAATATATGAACTAAATAAGCGTGGGTAAAACAGGTACAGAAATTTTTCATTTTCGGATAGGCCCAGCCAAAATTCATTACCAATGCATTCTTGAATTTTCAAATTTGAGCACATTGAGAATTTATACGAATTCATGACATTTTAAAGCTTTTGTATGAAGAAAAATAGATTTGTTACCATCTCATACGTTGGCTCTCATAAAATCAGTTTCAAACAAGGTTTCAACATAAATTTTATACTTGTACATTTTTACCAACCACCTTCTCTCAATGCTTAAGGATACTTGAGTTTAAATTTAGTTAGTCTAAATTTACTTTGACGCATTTTTGATACTGAAAAAATAAATTGATAGAGTATCAGATCTTATATACTTTTTAAAAACTTTATGTCCATTAACATCTGAAAAATTGCGGAATATTTCATGAAGTTCTGAGAATGTCATGGACATTTCAAGAATTTAAAGGGAATTCTGAAAACTTCTGGGTATTTCCGAGACCTTCAAGAACGTCCAGAACAACGTGGATTTAAACTTAGTTCTGATAGCTTTAGGACAGATAAATAGATTTCAAAAACATTAGTGAAGATCAATGAGCGTCAGGGCAGCAATTTGTTTTTTTTTTTTTTTCAAAATGGCATCATTGACATTTTTCAATAAATTGTAGCTCGAAAAAGTAATTTCTGATCGGAATGACGTCTGAAACTAAGTTGAATAGAACAAAAAAGTATTTCTGGGAAAAATTTACTCGGTAATATTTTTGTAGCAATTTTGAGTGAAAATTCCATAAAAGTGTTAAACTAAAATATGTCAAAAAGTATATCTTCAATATGTATGTAATAAATTTTCTAAATCTCGTTAAAAATGCAAACTTTAAGAATATTTAAAACTAAGAACACTTGAAATGAAAATTGACTAAAATCTTAGAACTTCCAAAATTGGTCATATTTTTAAACTTCTTGTTAGCAAGCTTTTATGCGTTATTTTTGCATGGATAATGATTTAAAATGTTTCAAATATTGTCTGCTGTGTAGAAATTACATAAAAAATAAATTAAATTACATCAACTAATTTACCAAAAGTTCTTGTTCAATGATTTTTGTAAATATGAAATTGTCATAGTTACAAACACTTTTTTCACGTTTTTTTTTAAGCATATATAGGGGAAATGGCTCTAATGTTGGCCTATGGATCTAAGATTGGGCCCATCGTTAAAAATCTGCTATTTTTCAATTTCGTGTAGCTGAACGCGCCATTGGGACGGTCCTAATGAATATTTTTTTTGGTAGCTATTGAAAATTTAGTCGATTACTGAATTTATGTATGGGCCCAAATTAGGGGCTATGGCCTACATTACATCAATTTCCCTTAATAATTTTAGATTTATTTTTTGAGATATTTAAGTGTTTACCACATTATTGGAGTTGTATCGCAAAATGATTTTAAAAAATACCAGAAATTTTTTTCACAGAAACATTTTATTTTTCTCTATTACTTTGCCTCTCAGACGTCAATTCGATCAGAAGTGAAGTTTTTTTGCTGCAATTTTTTGAAAATGGCATAGACGCCATTTTGAGAAAAATAAACACAACAACCAATGGCTACATTTTAGTAAAAATGTGAATGACTGCCCATAACACTACCAAAGTTTAATGCAAATCGGAGAAGATCGAGTTTTCCCGATTCGTCATTTGGCGTGAAACTGCTCAGTCTTGAAAACATCACAAAATTTTTGCGAACTTAAAAAAAATCCGAATCTTTACAGAAGTATCGAGAAATTCAAGAAACTGCAGAAAACATGGGGCAGTTAAGAGATCTTACAGAAAGTTTTAATCATTTCAGGAACTTCAAAGATATCCAGAGAACTTTAAGAAAGTCTAGAAAACGTCAGTGAAGTTAGGATAGGAAAAAATTAAAACCTTAATCACTTCATCTTCTTTAAGAAGCTCTAGAAATTTCAGAGAAGTCCTGAGATCTACCAAAAAAATTATATAACTATGTACATATTTTGGAAACTTTACAGATGTCAGATTCCCTAAAAGTTTAAAGATTTTGAAGACAGTTCCATTAATTTCAGAGCAGTACCAATAACGCTCGGAGAATTGAGTGAACTTCAGAGTAGAACACCAAAAAAGATCAGAGAACCTCAGGACAGTTTAACTTTAAGGAACAGGAACTTTTCAGAAGTTCGAGGAAACTCATGGAATCTCCAGAGCTTCAGCAATGTGCTGAGATGATCCGAGTATTTCAAGGTAGATCAGAGAACTTCAGAGCAATTCGATTAGTTGATTGCAGGAACTTTCAAGAAGTTCCAATAAATATGAAACATTCCAAGAATTTCAGAAATGTTCGAAAAATTTGTAGGGTTTTCAGAGGTGTTCCTTGAATATAAGGAAAAATTTAGAAACTTCATGACAATTTAGGGAATTTTAGGTAAGTTTACAGATTTCTAAGGATGTTCCACGAGCTTCAAGGAAGTAATGCGAGAACTTTTGAGGTTCAGAGCTCTTCTGAGCAGTTCCAATTACTTCACGTAAGCACCGAAAAATTAAAATAGTCTGGATTTTTACGAAACTTTAAAGATCTTAAAGAATTAGTCGTTAAGTCTTCAAGAAAAATTGTAGATTGCAGTTTTATCATCTGTCATCGTTTCGATCCAGGTTTAGTTTAAGTTTACAATCGTAAAGATTTTTGCGCTGAACGAAAGACAGAACAAAGGAACGCATAGAATCCGTCCAAAAACAATTCCTTTTATATGCCCTTCGGAAATTGAATTGGACCGCATTTCCTCTTCCATCATATGAAGCACGCTGTATGCTCTTCAACTTACAAACACTCAAAGAACGCCGCGAATTTGTAATGCTTTTCTTCATCAATGACATTATTTCACATCGCTTAGAATCATCAGAAATACTTTCACAATTAAACTTCTACACACCCTGTCGGCATCTAAGAACACGAAAATTATTCTCAGAAAAATCACACAGAACAAGTTACCCAAAAAATGGCCCCTTCAATCGAATGATGCGACAGTATAATCTACACTGTGAAGTCATTAGCATCACTATGTCCAAAGAAGAAATTTAAACCAAACTAAAACATTATAGAAATAATGCATAGTATGTAAGTAAAACATTGTAACCATTGTATGTAGTCTACTTTGCTTGACGAAATAAATAAATTTAAATGAAAAAAAATGTGTATCCCCTGATGATGATCAAGTTCAAAGACCAAAACATCAGACGCAACACACTGTTGAGTCATCGTTAAACTGAAAAGCAAGTATACTTAGTATTTTCATGTTTTATGGAGAGCTGATAGCAAACAAGAGTACCCATAGCGTAGTTTTAAATAAATTGTGTGTTTATTCCGAAATATGAATGATGATCGCTTCATAAAGGGGGCGCATATGTGAAAAATCAGTGAGTACCAGCTTTAAATTTGCCACGACAGCACTGTTCTTATTACAGCGATAATTTGTTGCTCACCAAGGTCATTTTTTCCCTTAGTTGCAGTACCATACTTTAAAAATCTGAAACCGCCCTAGAGTACGCTAATTGCAGAGACAGCGATATTTTTGCATTGGAGTGAGCCAAAACATGTGTACACGTTGAGATCCTTAACCGTTAAATGAACCTGTCACTCACTTGGCATTCTGGAAGTATGTTACTGCCGTGTCAGTTTAATCTTTAAATTTCAATTTAAAACAACAACTCCATTGTCAATATTGCACATAATGATACGGAAAGAGAGATATAAATAATATTTCAATGAAAATTTCAATCTTGAAATTGATTTCTCCTCAGAATGACATGCTCAGCAAAGCTCACCATTCTCGCAAGCAAATGCTAGCGAGCATCCAAAACTGATACAGAATTGATGTGCTGAGTTGCTTCGTTCCTAACAAGCGTCGAAGGTAGAGCATTTTTCGAACGAACGGGGGCCTGATAGCATTCAGCATTTTCGGTTTCTGATGGCAGGATCGCTTTTCGACAGTATTGATAGGGGAAACGAACAGGGAACGATAATAACGTTTATCGAAAGTTAAACACGCTCTGTCAATTATATTCAATATGGGCCACATTTCGGCAGCGAACATTCCGTTCAAATCGATGATGAAACTAATGAACTCCGAAATATATTGTTTCATATCACGATGTGATACAATTTTGCAACTACCTATACTCACTAGGTATCTATTTATGTGCTGTAACAAGTGTTGCATGCCCTAAAAGTATATCCGTTCAGAAGTGTCGAACGAAGTTCATGCTTCCCCAGGGGTTCATAAACTACACATCCCCTGTTTAGCAGTACATCACTTTCACAGCAGCATCCCTGGTCTTCTAAGAAAGTTATATCTATTAATAGAGCAGAGACTAGCCAGCCCATCTAGGTAGACTCATACCCATAACATTCTTGGAAGTACCTAACTGTTGACTAACAAGTCGGATCATTTATCTTTCCGTTGCCGCCACCGGCCAGCCGGGGCTGTTCCGTGAGGTAATGCTGTTAGTGATAAAGTTATAACCGCTATCGTCTCTGTTTTAATGTTGGTTCACGGAGGAACTGAACCTTCGTTGCTGCTATTGTACGAAGAGTGACGGTGGAAGTTAAGTAGCAGCATTTCATCTGACTATGATACTGAAATGGAGGTAGAGGGAATCATTAATATTTAATCAAATTCGTTTTCTTAAACTGTATTACGAGATCGGTATCTTGAATTAATCGATTTGGAAAATTCCTCATCTGCTCTCATAGAGCTTTTACCCATCAAGAGCTCAATCACATTCGGTGAATTGTGGTGGCGTGGAATAGATAGAAAAACAAAACTGAAATGGCGTCAGCTAAAATTCTTGAATCCTGATGAATGTGGGCGTCTATAGTGGAATACCAGTTCACTATTGAATCTCGTTCTAGTTTTCGCTATCTTGCTGCTTACGCTTGTTAATCTAAAATTGGCATTTATCAGAACAAAGCTATTGAAAGGTCGAGTGAAGTTCTAGTAACAAATACCCTAGCCTTTCTTTTCCCGGCAGGTGCTGCTCTTCAACCGAAACTTGAGGAAATGGCTCGTTTTGTCAAGACATTCAGTGAGGCAACTCCAAGAAATTCCTGAAATAGCTTGAGAAGACCAACAAAGGTTTCCTTCGATTAATTTCAAGTCTAAGAATCAATTTTAGTCAAATTGATTAAATTCTGAAATTGTACCGGAACGGATGCCCACCAGGAAATGGTCCAAATCTATTTCGAGAGAAAAATACACCCTGTGACATTTTGTCCGTCATAATCCTAGTTACCGCCTACAGTGCCTAGCTTACGGTGGTTATAGTAAAGGGTGATACGGTCAAAATTTGGTCAAGGGAAAACGCGTGTAAATCGGTGAAATCGTTTATTTAAACAATCAAATTAAATTTCTTTTTCAAGTTCAATTAGTATAAAATTCAGGAAAAATATTCAGTTAGGCTTCCGCTTTTCCAAATCCGAATTGCCGGGCCTTACGCTTGACCCCTGCCATCAGATTTTGTACAGCCACCTTGTCCACCTTCTTCGCCGCAGAAAGCCAGTTTGCCTTGAACTGCTGCTCGCCCTTAGCAGTTTTTTTGGTCTTCTTTAGGTTCCGCTTGACAATAGCCCAGTATTTCTCAATTGGGCGGAGCTCTGGCGTGTTGGGAGGGTTCTTGTCCTTGGGAACCACCTGCACGTTGTTGGCGGCGTACCACTCCATGGCCTTTTTACCGTAATGGCAAGATGCCAAATCCGGCCAAAACAGTACGGAATAACCGTGTTTCTTCAGGAAAGGCAGCAGACGTTTATTCAAACACTCTTTCACGTAAATTTCTTGGTTGACAGTCCCGGAAGCTATGAAAATGCTGCTTTTCAAGCCACAGGTACAGATGGCTTGCCAAACCAGATATTTCTTTGCGAACTTTGACAGTTTCATGTGCTTGAAAACATCTGCTACCTTTCCCCTTCCTTTTGCCGTATAAAACTCCTGTCCCGGAAGCTGCTTGTAGTCGGCTTTGACGTAGGTTTCGTCGTCCATTACCACGCAGTCAAACTTCGTCAGCATCGTCGTGTACAGCCTCCGGGATCGCGCTGTGGCCGTCGTATTTTGTTTATCATCGCGATTTGGAGTCACTACCTTCTTGTAAGTCGATAGTCCGGCTCGTTTTTTGGCTCGATGCACGGTTGTAGACGATACACCCAGCTTATTTGCGGCATCTCGGAGAGAGAGGTTAGGGTTTCGCTTGAAACTACCGGCAACTCTCTTTGTCGTCTCAGCGGCTTCCGGTTTTCGATTTCCCCCCGATCCAGACTTCCTGGCTGTCGACAAACGTTCCCCAAACACTTTAATTACATTTGTAACGGTTGATTTGGCAACTTTTAGCGATTTTGCCAACTTTGCGTGCGAGTAGCTCGGATTTTCGCGATGCGCGAGCAAAATTTTGATACGCTGCTCTTCTTGCTTGGACGGCATTTTGACAACTGAAGAGTGAATTCCAAAACCAAAATAGGAGCAACATTCTACACACACACACCTTCAAAATGAGGGGTGTTCAGGTTTTTTAAATGCAAAATTGAAAGAAATACGTCAAGTTGATATTGACCAAATTTTGACCGTATCACCCTTTATGCTTTGATGCCAAGCTTACTTTGGCATCGAATCGGATTGTGCTGTTTATAAGACTAACAAGTATAATGTTTCGACAATTCTGCAACAAATTGATATTTTACAGCAAATTTCCCACAAATAGTTTTTTTTAAATTTTCCACTATCGAGAAACCCTTGCAAAGTGAAAGGCGAAACAAAATCTAATTCTAAACAAACTTAAACATGGGTTACGCTCTTCTCTTTGTTTACGACAGTACTGGAGTCCTTTTTGATTGCGTCATATGTAATGTAATGTTACCAGCCACTACTCTGCTTACTCTTCCAAGAGGCAACATTTGGATCTGCTACCTCATTTCTGTTTCATTCGCTCTTCAAACAACTATTTGTCGTATGTGCCAACCGATCAAAACATAACTCAATGTTACATACGACACCAAACTTCTGTGGATGTGTCAATCGTCGTTTGTAACAAATTAGACGGAAGCGTACAAACTGCACATACAACCTGTTGTTTTTCCTAATAAAAGTGAAAATTTTGCTAAAACAATAGTGGGTGGTCTATGAAATGATAACTACGCTTTCCATGAGATATTTCTAATTATAATACATTTTTAATCTACTAAAATGTACACGGTCGAATGTAACATCACGGCATGCAAAGAGTCGAATAATATTGATTGGCTAAAAAGCATTTATTATATAACAGGACCGCTATCAATACCTACCTCAGTCTATAGAAGCACAACGGAGATGTTAGTAAATGGGCATTTTGAAAGAATTATCTATTGCATTGAAAATAGAAACTTTTTTTTTCACCAAAACGAAATAATCGTTTCATTAATTGACAAAAAGGTTAAACGCTTTCCAGACTGGAGAGCTATAACATGTTATAACGGTTGTCAAATAATTGCAACTCAGAAACCACCATCAAGATAGCGCTATAACATGTTATAACTCTGTAGTCTGAACGTACTATTACATACGACCCAATCAAAAAGGACTCCAGAGTACATACATACATTTATTTGTACAACATCACATTTAAGATAAGACATAATCAACAATAGTAGGGGAGAACAGTACATAACGCACCCCCGGGGTAAGACGCACTTTTTCATTTTATTTTGAGTTTTTCTTGGAATTTTAAATCCAATTCTAGGATTTATCATGCAGGATTTTGAGTTCAGATACTATGCTAGAAGTGCTGCTTGATAAGACAACAAAAAAGTTACTTAAAAGCCATGAAAAACACAAATGAAAGTCAGCTGGTGCGTTCTGCCCAGGGGGTGCGTTCTATACCATTCTCCCCTACGCCACAATACTCGGTTTGCGGCTGCCGCTCTCCATCCTCGGTCATGCCCAATGCTCGCTAGATCACGCTCTACCTGGTCCGCCCATCGTGCTCTCTGCGCTCCACGCCTTCTTGTGCCAACCGGATCAGTAGCGAACACCAACTTTGCAGGGTTGTTGTCCGGCATTCTTGCAACATGCCCTGCCCACCGCATCCTTCCGGCTTTGGCCAGTTGCTGGATGCTGGGTTCGCCGTAGAGTGCAGCGAGCTCGTGGTTCATTCTTCGCCGCCACTCACCGTTCTCCTGCACACCGCCGAAGATCGTCCTTAACACACGTCGCTCGAAAACTCCTAGTGCTTGCAGGTCCTCCTCGAGCATAGTCCATGTCTCGTGTCCATAGAGGACCACCGGTCTTATTAGCGTTCTGTACCATGTACCATTTTGGTGCGGGGTTGAATCTTTTTTGACCGTAGTTTCTTCTGGAGCCCGTAGTAGGCACGACTTCCACTGATGATGCGCCTTCGTATTTCATGACTCACATTGTTGTCAGCCGTCATTAAGGATCCAAGGTAAACGAATTCCTCCACTACCTCGAAAGTATCCCCGTCTATCGTGACATTACTTCCTAGACGAATCCTGTCATGTTCGGTTCCGCCTACTAGCATGTAGTTTGTTTTTGACGCACTCATCACCAGTCCGACCTTTGCTGCTTCGTGTTTCAGGCGGGTGTATAGTTCTGCCACCGTTCCAAATGTTCTTGCGATAATGTCCATGTCGTCCACAAAGCACACAAATTGACCGGATTTCGTGAAAATCGTACCTCGGCTGTTGAGCCCGGCTCGTCGCATTACACCTTCTAGAGCGATGTTGAAGATTAGACATGAGAGTCCGTCACCTTGTCGCAGTCCCCGGCGAGATTCGAATGAACTGGATAGTTCACCCGAACCCCTTACGCAGTTTTGCGCACTGTCCATCGTTGCTTTGATCAGTCTGATCAGCTTCCCAGGAAAGCCGTTCTCGTCCATGATTTTCCATAGCTCTGTGCGGTTGATACTGTCGTATGCCGCCTTAAAGTCGATGAACAAATGATGCGTTGGGACCTGGTATTCACGGCATTTCTGGAGGATTTGCCGTACGGTGAAGATCTGGTCCGTTGTCGATCGGCCGTCAATGAAGCCAGCTTGATAACTTCCCACGAACTCGGTCATTTTAGGTGATAGACGACGGAAGATGATCTGTGATAGCACTGTGTAAAGGGCGAACACGAAATTATTGCGACACATTCAACAGGGCATAACTTTATTACCATTGGGTAAAAATCAACCAAATTTTGCACACTTTCTCATTGATGTGTATTGTGTACATGCTGTCAAACTCGAAGTCGTGTTTTTCGATTCAACGAAAATGGAGGTGAACCAACGCGAGTTGAGAGAACAAATTCTTTCCAAACACCTGGAATTTCCTGACCTGTCGCACCGGCAGTTGGGAAAAATGTTGAACATTCACCATTCAACCGTCTCCAGAGTGTTGAAACGGTTCCAGGAGCGGTTGACGTTGGACCACGGCAAAGGAGCTGGAAGAAAACCGGGACCGGAGAACAAAAAGACGGAGGGAAAGGTGAAGCGGATGATTAAAGCAAATCCCAACGTCTCAAGCCGTGATTTGGCTAAAAAGATCGGCATGTCGCAGAGCTACGTCCAGAATGCAAAGAAGAGAGCTGGACTACATACATACAAGGTACAGAACTTCCCAAACCGCGATGAGCGGCAACAATCGACGGCTAAAACTCGGGCACGGAAGCTCTACGAGAAGATGCTGACAAAATATGGCTGCTGTGTGATGGACGACGAAACGTATATAAAAGCCGATTTTAAGCCAATTCCGGGGTTGGAGTTTTTTACCGGCAAGAGCAAGTTCGATGTGGACGACAAATTTAAGAAGAAGAAAATGTCGAAGTTCGCCTCCAAATATCTCATTTGGCAGGCCATCTGCTCTTGCGGACTGAAGAGTGAGCCTTTCGTGACAAAGGGCACAGTAAATGGCGAGATCTACAAATCTGAGTGCCTCGAGAAGCGCCTTTTGCCGTTCTTGCAGCAGCACGACGAAGCTCCGCTATTTTGGCCAGATTTGGCATCATGCCACTATTCTAAAAGTGTCCTGGAGTGGTATGAGGCCAATTCTGTCCATTTTGTTCCAAAGGACATGAATCCGCCAAACTATCCGGAGCTGCGCCCGGTGGAGCAGTACTGGGCAATAATGAAGCGGGAACTTTGGAAGAGGAAGAAGACAGTCAAAGACGAGAAGGACATGTTAAGAAAATGGAAAAAAAACTGAGAAACTGGTACCGGATGACACTGTAAAGACTTTGATGGAGGGCATCAAGCGAAAATGCGTTCAATTTTACACTCAAGGCTCCATCGATTAACTTTTCTTTTGATTTTTGAAGTAAATATATGTATAAAACTACCCTAAAATTTTGGTTTGATTCTAAACATTATAAGAAAATTGGCATGACATTTTCGGTGTCGCAATAATTTCGTGTTCGCCCTTTAGGCGGCATTCAAAATGGTGATCGCTCTGAAGTTCTCACATTCCAAATGGTCGCCTTTCTAGTGAATGGGGCAGATTACCCCCTCCTTCCACTCCTCCGGTAGCTGTTCTGTTTCCCAGATCCTGACTATCATCCGGTGCAGGCAGGTGGCCAACTTTTCTAGGCCCATCTTGATGAGCTCGGCTGCGATACCATCCTTACCAGCTGCTTTGTTGTTTTTGAGCTGCTGAATGGCATCCTTAACTTCCCTCAGCGTGGGAGTTGGGTCAGTTCCGTCCTCTGCTGCACTGACGTAGTCGTTTCCTCCATTGCGCTGGTCTCCCGTGCCTACGTTCTCCTCGCCATTCAGGTGCGCATCGAAGTGCTGCTTCCACCTTTCAATCACCTCACGTCCATCCGTCAAGAGGCTCCCGTCCTTATCCTTGCACATTTCGGCTCGCGGCACGAAGCCGTTGCGGGATGCGTTGAGCTTCTGGTAGAACTTCCGTGTTTCTTGGGAACGGCATAGCAGTTCCATTTCCTCGCACTCCGCTTCTTCCAGGCGGCGTTTTTTCTCCCGAAATATGCGGGTCTGCTGTTTCCGCTTCTGTTTATACCGTTCCACGTTCTGTCGGGTTCCATGCTGCAGCATTACCGCCCGCGCTACGTTTTTCTCCTCCAAAATCGCTCTGCACTCCTCGTCGAACCATTCATTCCGTCGACTTCTTTCCACGTACCCGATGGTGCTCTCGGCTGCGTCGGTGATGGCTGCTTTTACTGTACTCCAGCAGTCCTCTAGAGGGGGCACATCAAGCTCACCCTCCTCTGGCAACGCTGCCTCGAGATTCTGCGCGTATGCTAAGGCGACATCCGGTTGCTTCAGTCGCTCTAGGTTGTACCGTGGCGGGCGTCGGTACCGTACATTGTTGATGACGGAAAGTTTTGGGCGCAGTTTGACCATCACCAGGTAGTGGTCAGAGTCGATGTTAGCGCCACGATTGGTCCTGACGTCGATAATGTCGGAGAAGTGCCGTCCATCAATCAGAACGTGGTCGATTTGCGATTCCGTCTGCTGTGGTGATCTCCAGGTGTAACGATAGTGGAGGCTGTGTTGGAAGAAGGTGCTACGTATGGCCATGTTCTTGGAGGCGGCGAAATCGATGAGTCGTAGGCCGGTCCCGTTCGTCAGCTGGTGGGCGCTGAACTTTCCAATCGTCGGACTGAATTCCTCCTCCTGGCCAACCTGAGCGTTTAGGTCTCCTATGATGATCTTGAAGTCGTGGCTTGGGCAGTGATCGTACTCGCGGTCGAGCTGCGCGTAAAATGCGTCCTTGTCATCATCAGTGCTTCCGGAGTGAGGGCTGTGCACGTCGATTATGCTAAAGTTGAAGAATCGGCCCTTGATCCTCAACCTGCACTTTCTTTCGTCGATCGGCCACCAACCGATCACGCGCTTCTGCATTTCGCCCATCACGATGAAAGCTTTGCCCAGCTCGCGTGTGTTGCCACAACTCTGGTAGATGGTATGATTACCTCTAAACCTTCGCACCATGGATCCTGTCCAACACACCTCCTGCAGCGCTACGATGCCGAATCCGCGGTCCTTCAGTAGATTGGCGAGTATTCGGGTGCTCCCGATGAAATTGAGAGATCGACAGTTCCACGTGCCGAGTTTCCAATCGCAAGTCCTATTTCGTCGCTGGGGTCGTTGCCGTTGGTCTCGGTTCGTATTCCTCTGTTGCTGATTTTCCGTTGCAATCCTTTTTTACGGCTGGCTCACAGGGTCTGACACCAACCCCCTAACTTTCCGGAAGACCAGGGTGCACAGTTGTGCTTAGAGTCCTTCACTGGCACTCGAACGAAGATCAGCCGCCCCTAACATGGGGAACAGACGCTGTTGTGAGCCGCTCCTCCTGGAGAACAGACGCTCAGGCTTGCCGAAGCAAACCCCCTCCCCCCCTTCCCTGTCAGCCTATGACCAAAGTTCCCACCGGGGTTGGTTACCCGATCTTCCCTAAGGTGGCTTACAGTTCCCGGCCGGTACCACGGGGAGGTAGGGATAGGAGTTGCTGGGAAGAGGCTAGTGATCTCAATGGGATCTGTATTGCGCATTACCCAGCATTAACCGACCACTCCAGAGTACAGGACACAATTTTGACCCTTTACAGCAAGCCTGCCAAACTTCGTTTTATCAATGGGTGTATCCAATGATCGATGAACATGTAGATGCATATTGTTTATTGTTCTATTATTCACTCTGCACAGAAAAAAACAAATTTTAATAGGGGAAATGGATGTAATGTTTGCCTAAATGCCCCTAATGTGGGCCCATACATAAATTCAGGAATCATTTTTACATTTTCAATAGCAACAAAAATATCCATTAGTACCATCCCAATGACGCATTCATCTAGATAAAATTGATAAATCACAGATTTTTAGCGATGGGCCCAATCTTAGATCCATAGGCCAACATTAGAGCCATTTCCCCTATTACATCAAAGTGGATGCACTTCAATCGTGTCGAAAATATGGTGTAATATTACTTGCCAAAAAGGAAAAAAATATTATCCTTAATACAGTGCATAAACTGACATTACGCTGCTTTTACTGCATTTATTTATTTTTGTGGCCATAAAAATTACACGAGATTTTCGATATGATTGAAGTGCATCCTCTTGGATGTAATAGGGAAAATGGCTGTTGTCTATGAATCTAATATGAATTTGCTATCTATCAATTTTATCTAGATGAATGAGTCATTTTCATATGAATATAAACAGCTATCCGCCTGTCTGAATAATTGGGAAGTAAACAAGTCACTGAAAGCAGAGCATTCAGTTTGCACGTTTATTCTTCGGAAATCAGTGATGTCAAAAAATCGCTTTTAGCGATCAATGAATACACACACACACACCTGCTATAAGATTCATTGGCATCATCATAAGCTAGCGATGCAATCTGACCAGGCTTGGGAATTGTCAACCTCATGACGATAAACTATGTAACAACGACAACAAAAAAAAGTCAACGCTCATCTGACAAGCACGATGCAACAAAATGCTGCTTGAAAGACTGATCTACTGGGTTGTCTCTCGACGAAACATTTTCTATTCTTGTCTTTCTCTCATTTGGTCACGAAACATCTGTTGCGTGACGTTTTCCAGAATGACTTAGTTGTTTCACGTACGTCGGACGACAAGATTGACGGAAACTGTCGACATGGCTATTGACGAAAAAAGTCTGTCATGTCATTCTTCCATTCTGTCGCGACAAAACTGCCGCTGGTCGTTTTCTAATAAATGGATGTCGCTTTGGATGCGAGACATAACAAGATAGAAATAACTGGAATTGTGTTGTTTTGACGTGATTTCACCTCTGACTCGAAGTAGGTAGCTTGAATCTTGGCGCTGAGCTTCGTGTTTGCAGTGATGGGTATTTTTGGAACGGACAGAACTGGAAGCTGCCGAAAATCGATGTTTGGAATCCAAGATGGCGGCGTCCGGTTTAAAAAAAAAAGTGGGAAATACTGCCAAATACCCTTCAATATGTATATTTTCGGAATCGGGATGACGTCAAGAGACCGAAAATCGATGTCCAGCGCCATCTGGAAATCAAAGATGGCGGCTGCCGATTTCAGAAAAAGTGGGAAACACTACCAAATACCCTTCAATATGTATATTTTTGGAATCGGGATGACCTCTAGAGACCAAATATCGATATGCAACGCCATCTTGAAATCCAAGATGGCGGCTTCCAATTTCAGAAAAAGTGGGAAATACTGCCAATATGTATATTTTTGGAATCGGTATGACCTCTCGAGACCAAATATCGATATCCACATTGAAATCCAAGATGGCGGCTTCCAATTTCAGAAAAAGTGGGAAATACTGCCAAATACCATCTCGATTCCAAATTTACCCATATAGAAGGGTATTTAGCAGTATTTCCCACTTTTTTCTGAATTTCTTGGATTTCAAGATGGCGCTGGATATCGATTTTTGGTCTCTAGAAGTCATCCCGTTTCCAAAAATATACATATTGAAGGGTATTTGGCAGTATTTCCTAGAGTTGGTTGGAAATGCTAACATGAAGCTTTAGTGTGATGATTTATTAGCTAGAGAATGATCTTTAGAAGAGTGTAGGTGGATAGTTCCGTTAGAGTACGGCAGTATGAAAATTGAATAGAAGTTGAAAATGAGCGAAGGGCCATTAAAGCGACAGTTTACAAGATAGACGCACATTTTTGCCTAGCCCGTACGATGTACGCGGGGACTTGAAGTATGTCTCCAAGTCCACAGGCAAAAATGTGCGTCCCTCTTGTTGCTCATAAACTGACTGCGGCTGTGGAATAGTTCTAGCGACGTTTTCATCACGTACGGGCTAGGCAAAAATGTGCGTCTATCTTGTAAACTGTCGCTTTAATGGCCCTTCGCTCATTTTCAACTTCTATTCAATTTTCATACTGCCGTACTCTAACGGAACTATCCACCTACACTCTTCTAAAGATCATTCTCTAGCTAATAAATCATCACACTAAAGCTTCATGTTAGCATTTCCAACCAACTCTGAAAATCGTTAACTTCGCGTATGAAGTAACATAAAAAACACTTTGAAGGGAGTATTTCCTACTTTTTCTGAAATCGGAAGCCGCCATCTTGGATTTAAAGATGGCGCTGGATATCGATTGTTGGTCTCTAGACGTCATCCCGATTCCAAAAATATACATATTCAAGTGTATTTGGCAGTATTTTCCACTTTTTCTGATATTGGAAGCCGCCATCTTGGATTTCAAGAAGGCGCTGGATATCGATTGTTGGTCTCTAGACGACATCCCGATTCCAAAAGTAAACATATTGAAGGGTATTTGGCAGTATTTCCCACTTTTTCTGAAATTGGAAGCCGCCATCTTGGATTTCAAGATGGCGCTGGATATCGATTTTTGGTAACGAGACGTCATCCCGATTCCAAAAATATACATATTGAAGGGTATTTGGCAGTATTTCCCACTTTTTTCTGAAATAGGAAATACCAATATTGAAGGAAATTAACATTATTTCCGGCCTTGATTTAAATCTAACCTCCGTTTTAGAATGGATGGTTTCTTGTCGTGATCCTCCTTTTTAAACAACCTATATAGACTTTGTCTCAGAGAACAGAATGAGTGACATATGACTAGAATAGATAGTCGCGACTGGATGGATTCTTGATTTTGTCGTGGTGATCTTGTCGTGCGACAAGAAATTGTTGTTTGACGAGAATTTTCCAGGACGACCATTATTACGACAAAATTATCATTTATACAGTGCATGAACTGACATTACGCTGCTTTTATTGCATTTGTTTATTTTTGTGACGCTAAAAATTACATGAGATATTCGACATGATTGAAGTGAATCCTCTTGGATGTAATATTAAAATTTATTCGCCACGCAGAATAGGCCTAATTACATCCTCTGCCTATGTTTCATACACAGCAAAAAAATAATTTTGATATCACATCAAAGTGGATGCACTACAATCATGTCGAAAATTTCATGTAATTTTTATGACCACATAAATAAACAAATGCAGTAAAAGCAGCGTAATGTCAGTTCATGCATTGTATTAATGATAATTTTGTCCTTTTTAGCAAGTAATATTACACCATATTTTCGACATGATTGTAGTGCATCCACTTTGACGTGATATCAAAATTATTTTTTTGCTGTGTATGAAACATAGGCAGAGGATGTAATTAGGCCTATTCTGCGTGGCGACTCACTATCACTAGTGAAGTGACAATTGTCATCTCGGGTGAAGTGACTCTCCATTCGGTTTGCTCGGAGACAATTCTCACCACACCTCACACGCCGCACAGATTTGCCTTCACAGCAAAAAAAAAATGTAATATCGATCAATGTAATTCAAGCTGATGTATAAAATAATGATGTAATAGCAAAAATCAGATACAATATTACATCAATGGATGTAATTTTGTTCGCAAAATCGATGTACATCGTACAACGTTACATTACACAACCAATGGATTGACCTGGTTGCAGCAGTTTGTATGTAATATTCAACAACTTTTTTTTTCTGTGTACATAAACCCAACCTTACATCTGATGTAAGCGATATTTGTGGTGCGTGTATGATTCTACCACACACTTCCCAAGCCATTTTGCAACATCTTTTCGAAATTTGGAGCATCAAACCGAACGTGATATAAATATACGAAGAATAGTTCCCAGCATGGCTTGAATTCAACCGGCTTCAGCGGTTCCACCTCGAATGCAAACCGTTGGTCTGCGCTTTCAACATGCACCCTTCTACGACAAGCTCCCAGAATGGAAACGTTCGCCCCATCGCGAGAATGCACACATCACATGTGCCTGCTTCCACACGAACACGGACCCCCCACCGGAAAAAAAGCTCCGATTGTGCCAAAAGCTTCCACCGTCGTGCTTGTGTTGGTACTTTATTTTCCACTCTGTTGCTTCTGCCGTAGTAAAACATTCATTCCTCCTCGTGTGGGAGAGAGCGGTCACCCACCGCTTTCTCTCCCTCTCGCGCTATGCTGGTGAAGCAGCTCTTGTACCAGGCAGGACCTTTTATGCTGCTACTGCAGACTGTAAACGCTGCTGCTGCCGTTGCTGGTGCTGCTGCCGAATGTGGCTGCTAGTCAGCCTTTCCCGTGTCGGAACCAGCGCCAGCGGAACCAGTTTGTTGCTGACGTTTGCCAAGGAAAAGTGTGTTTGGTTCGTCTTGATCAACTGTGCTGTATACGGTGGGATCGATACAGCTTGATGGGAGAAATTTTGGAGCAACTCTAAACACATTTGATGAACGTGACACCTCGTGCCCCATCCACAGAAGATGAACTTATGATTCTGGGAATCCGGAGTCGTGGTTAAGTGAAAAGTGACGCCAACGCTGGAAGCGTTCCAGGGAGTTATTTCCGATGAAAAGTTGTGGATTATCATTTTTCCGGAACACTTTGGATTATATTGTTCTGGTAGGGGCTGCGTGGGATATTATTTTTGAAGGAAGATTAATTAAAGAAAAGTGATAATTGTGGAAGAAAAATAATAACAAAATAGCTTGAAAGGTTTCATTCAACTTCCGAATCGAAGTGGTGATCTGTAGCTAGTTCAAGTTCAAAATTTATTAAGTAATAAGACTGTGTTGAAAAAAAGAAAAGAAAAAATCTGTGCTGCTAAAGTGAATCGCTGGATAGTTATGATGGAAAGTTTTTAAAATAATAAAGGGAACGTTGAAACGTAAGCGGTGGAAAATACTTCAAACGTAAATAATTTGGACTGAAAAGTTTGCGAAAAGTAAATCATAATGTTAATGAACCGCGGAGAAAATGTTTCTCACAGCTTACGAAGGCAAAACAGTTTAATACCGCAGGATTACACCGACCGTAAATCAGATGCGGCGTGAATGTGGTGAGTCATCGGGGGTGGGTAGTAATTTTCTAGAAAACGTAAATTTACATCAGATGGCAAGAATATTACTGCTTTGCTTGGCCTGCTCAATCCAAAATTATGTTAAATCTCGCTTAAGCTAGCATATGGTACTATTTTTAGATTTGAACCCCATTGACTTTGGCGCAATCCCAATCAGATAACTTTATAAAACTCACAGACTTGGCAGTAATATTCGTACAATCTTGTTGCCGCAATGCAAAAACCACAGGACTGAGCCACCATCAAGGTGAGTGCCAAACCATCAAGAGGTAATCGGGCACAGGTGCCAGCCAATTATCCTGGCTGTGTGACTCCGTAAGCGATTTAACATCGAAACGAAGCAGCCAAAGTGCTGAGGATTCGAAGAATCGCTCCAAAGATCAACACATCAGTGTCATAGTGCTGTGTTTCTGGAATTGAAACACCTCTTATCCGTTTTTCTCAGAAGTTTTAAGGTTAAATGAGTTGAAAACAGTACAGATGATTTATGCGGTGTGCGTAATTGAGTGCGTGCGAAAAGGTTTCTGGATTTAATTTGCAGTGAAGGTGAAGAAAGGTGTACCGAAGAAAAAGTGATTTCATTCGTTTCTGCCTCTTGCTTTTTAATCGACGGAAGAAACGAAAAGTGCTGATTGGCACTAGACGAAATAAGAAAGAAAAGTAAGCGATAATTCAATTCGCTCAAGACACGGTGTCTAAGGTGAAGCATCTTGAGGATTCCCCGATATCGGATGATGGATTCTTCGGAAGTGGTGAAGACGTGTGAATAATACAAAGAAGGATAGGTTTCACAGTAGCTTGATTCCTTAGCGGTTGCGGTTTGCAATTTGTCGCCTGTGGTGACAATATTTCCTTCCCTCTTTCTCCCGACCATCGGATGAGTATAGGCGTTTAAATGGTGAGTAAATGCTGACGATGGTGTCAAAATGATTTACAATGAAATCCACTTAATTAAATAACCCACGTAACCAGCAGACATTCTGATTTACATAAACGCTCTGTCGCTCTATAGAACTGTTATAGGGCATATAGATAATTTATAAACCTTATATTAGTCGTACACTATCTCTAAATCGTTACAAAATGAATTAACCGGTACGAGACCTCCAACCATACTAGATAACTGATCATATAGCATTAAAATTTCATGATCATAAGCTATCGCAAAGGTTCACCAAAAAAGGAAGTCGTTGATCTTAAACATCAAAAACAGCACATTTTACTGGTCGACTTAATATGAAAGCAGTTCACATGCTAGGTTACCTAACCTCATTATCGCCCAAGGTGTTTCACAATTGAAAAATATCAATGAGTGTTAGTATAAATGATAAGTGCAGCGTATCTCAATCTGTGGGTGTTGACCCGGAGTCTTTAGATGGATCGCAAGAGTTCAGACAACTTTTGTATGTAATGCTAAGTTTCAAATTTTTAATTAGTTTTTAAAAGTCGATATACGTCGAATATTAAAAAAAAAATGACTAATCCACCTAGTGACCTCGTAAAAAATCATAAAGTTTGCATCATGGCAGATTTCGACCACTATCTCAAATGTGTACAGAACATGCCCATTTGTGGCAAATATGCTCTAAAAATAAATGTTTCTTTTGTAGATGAGGATTGAAAAATGCACCAAGTCAAAATTGCACTATCATAAGTATACACACCCAACCGGGGGATGTAAGATTCGCTTACAATTATGTGGGATTCATCATCAGATGACGTTAGTGGAGACCGCATGAACCGAGGATGAGATATGCCGAGCTGCGGTCCAATGCAAGAAAATGGAGAAACAAAATGTGGAGTGTACTAGTGAGTGAAATTAATCATGTCGAAAAAAAGGTTGAATACTGGGGGACTCGTACCACGACCGTGACAATTAGAAGACCTGCGCTTTCTCCACTGCTCTCTCCATGCTTCGAGAAATGCATAGGCTAAAATCAAAGAAGAAGCGCTCATTCCCTCAAATCTATACTTCGTTTGCTTTTTTCTGCTGGAGAGAATCAAGGCAAGTGTGTGCATCGTTCTACCATGTTATACATAAAAATCAAAGCAAATAGTTGCTTGTGTAGGCGAAAGCATAGACATAACAGAGTATGATAGGAAACGGAAGTAACATTAATTGTAATAAATTTTTGGTTTGCGTGCAGTTACCTGTGTCTGTGCGTCTGTGTCAATTCGCGCTCAGCTGTTGGCAGCAACAGTTGTACCCCTTCGGTGTCAATCGAGGTGTTGATACAAGCTATTGCTTCAATGCGCTTTGTTCATTTCCTGCAGCTGGATCGCATTTTCCTTGCTGTTGGCAGCAACTATTTGATTGACCTGTGACTCACCTAAAGTGATAACAGCCTACTAAGAAAACTTACCGTGAACAAGGCGTGAGTGGTTAGTGTAGGCATAGTATTCTCGTCAGGAGCGTCACGCAAATATTTGATGTGTTTGTTTGTTAACAGTTATTTCCTGCTTGCTTCTTTCCAATCTAAAGGATTTTAAAACTGTTAACTTTTGAAAATTATATCATCTCTATAGAATTAACCTTACATTTCTGAGCTAACAAAGTTAAAAATAAACTGTGATAATCATTGTCTTGATGACATTTTACGAAAACTGATATCTCACTTTCAGTGAGTCTGAGGACTTTGATATCTTCGACAACATTTCTTAGAACTTTTAAATGCTCAACTTTACTAAAGAAACTATCCTTGTAAGACTTAGTTTACCTACCAATCAGGCTAAGGCCTTGTTGTCCTTTGCTGTCCGAAGAAGTCGTTTCCACTCTACTCGATCCATGGCCACAGTTCGCCAGCCTCGTAGTCTGCGAAGGGTCTGCAGGTCACCTTCTACTTGGTCGATCCACCTTGCCCGCTGCGCGCCTCTTCTTCTTGTTCCTGTTGGGTCGCTTTCTAGAACCATTTTCACTGGGTCGTCGTTTGACATTTTTACGACGTGCCCAGCCCACCGTAGTCGCCCAATTTCTGCAATGTGGACGGTGGATGGTTCTCCCAGCAGCTGGTGCAATTCGTGGTTCATTCGCCTCCTCCACGTTCCGTCATCCATCTGCACTCCACCGTAGATGGTACGCAACACCTTCCGTTCGAAAACACCAAGGTCGCGTTGGTCCTCCACGAGCATAGTCCAGGTCTCGTGGCCGTAGATGACCACCGGTCTAATCAGCGTCTTGTAGACAGTCAACTTCGTGCGGCGGCGAATTTTATTCGACCGGAGCATCCTCCGGAGTCCAAAGTAGGTACGATTCCCAGACATAATGCGTCTTTGAATTTCTCTGCTGGTATCATTTTTTTTGGCCCAAATACACGAACTCATCGACCACTTAGATTTCTTCACCGTCAATCTGAACACAGGGTGGGAGGCTAACATTGTCTTCCCTAGAACCTCTTCCTTTAATGTATTTTGTCTTTGATGCGTTGATGGCAATTCCAATCCGCCTAGCTTCAGCCTTTAGTCTGATGTACGTTTCCGCCATCGTCTCGTGAAGGCCAAGAAGCTAGATGGACTTCTTGAAGATCGTGCCACTCGTGTCTATCCCAATTCTTCTGATCACACCTTCTAACGCGATGTTGAATAGCAGACACGAAAGTCCATCACCTTGCCGTAACCCCCTTCGAGATTCAAAGGGACTCGAGAGTGTCCCCGATACTCGAACAACGCACAACACTCGATCCATCGTCGCCTTGACCAATCGCGTCATAATCTGCCATAGCTGATCTCGATCGATTGTGTCGTATGCGGATTTGAAATCGATGAACAAATGATGTGTGGGCACGTTGTATTCGCGGCATTTCTGCAGAACCTGCCGAATCGTGAAAATTTGGTCAGTGGTAGCGCGGGCACCCATGAATCCCGCCTAGTATTGACCCACGAACTCTCTTGCAAATGGTGACAGGCGGCGGCATAGAATTTGGGAGAGTACCTTGTAGGCGGCACTTAGCAGTGTGATCAGTTGCAGTTGCAGCAATCCAACATGTCGCCCTTTTTGTAGATTGGGCATACGACACCTTCCATGCACTCCTCCGGTAATATCTCCTCCTTCCAAATCTTGGCAATTACCCAGTGCAGCGCTCTAGCCAGTGCTTCACCACCGTATTTTAAAAGCTCACTTGGTAGTTGATCTACACCAGTTGCTTTGTTGTTCTTCAGCCGACCGATCTCCTCCTCAACTTCTTGAAGATCAGGGGCCGTAGCATGTCGTCTTCTGCGCGTGCTCCAAGGTCTGTTGCCGTGCCACCTTCGTTTTCTGCTGCTTCACCGTTGAGGTGCTCGTCATAGTACTGCTTCCACCTCTCAATCACCTCACACTCTTTCGTGAGAAGGTTACCGTCCAAGTCCTTGCACATATCGGCTTGCGGCAGAACGGATGTCCCTCCAGCCATCTTCAAGAGAAGCTGCGCCAAGCTGCTCTTCCGTGGGTAGTGTAAGACGCTCCGTTTGAAATATAAATTCGAGGCCTCCCTGTGCGGCAATAATACGACCTAATCAGAATCCATGCTTTATGCACTGTCTAATCATCAAATGTAGTTTCTATTACAATCGCATCTTAAACGAAAAAACATACTAATTTATTGTTGCCCTACATCAACAGGCTGGCTGTAGCCCAAATGATGTTAATAATACTAATCATAATAATAATAATAGTAAAATTACATGTCAAATAATCACAGAAAGAAAAAGAAAGCAACATGGTCAGAATGTAAAATACATAAATGGAAATACACTAATTTTCTCTGTCAGTCACTGCGGCCGGCGAAAACAGATGAGAATCTCCGACGAAGCGCATCACGTGTGAGGTGAAAGTCGAATACAGATGCGACTCCATTGAACACACGCTGTAGTCCGCAAATCGCACCATATGCCCCGTAGTTCGTGCGACGCAGTGGCAGTCTCAGCATGAGGTTGTTACGGAGTGGTCGGGGTTGCACGTTTAGGTCAATTTGCCTCAGGATAGCCTCACAATCTATTCGTCCCTGTAGAGTGTCGGCGATAATCAAAGCTCTGCTGGTGTCCCTTCTAATCCGGAGAGGTTCAAGGTTTATCAGTTGGCAGCGACTCTCGTAGCTGGGCAGCCGAAGCGGATCTCTCCAGGGCAGTCTACGAAGCGCAAAACAAAGAAAGCGACGTTGAACAGATTCGATTCTCTCGGCACCATTGTTGTAATTCGGATTCCAAACCGCAGAACAATACTCAAGCGTCGATCGTACGAGGGAGCAGTAAAGAGATTTTAAGCAGTAGACATCGGTGAAATTCTTAGCTATCCTGAAGATGAATCATAAAGTCCTAGACGACTTATCGATGACATAAGAAATGTGTTGCCTGAATGTTAGCTGTGAATCCAAAACCACACCCAGGTCTTTCACCTGATTCAGGCGTTCGAGTGTCGTTCCAAGAAGCTCATAGCTGAATACAATCGGTTGCTTTTTTCGTGAGAACGTTATGGCAGAGCACTTTGCTGGGTTCACTACCATTCGATTTAAAGTACACCAACTGGCGAAGACATTAAGCTGATGTTGAAGATTGTGGCAGTCAGCGATCGAGCAAATTCGTAAAAATATTTTGAGGACGTCTGCATATGATAATCGAGTTCCTTCGATAATCAGATTTACGTCGTTGAAGTAGAGTAGAAAAGCAACGGTCCCAGATGGCTTCCCTGCGGTATACCTGATGTGGCAAAGAAGCTAGCTGATTTGCAATCTCCTATAGCAACCATAAGTTGGCGACCAGTAAGATACGAACGGAACCAACTCAAGAGATTACCGCTCACTCCAAACCTGTCGAGTTTAGCAATCGCAATGTCATGATTTAACTTATCGAATGCCGCGGATAGATCGGTATATATAAAGCTGGATCCTTTAATCTAAACAACTTTGTCGAAGACTGCAAATCTGTAGGATACAACCCACGGCGCTAGAGGTTTTGGCCACGCTGCAAAAATCGTTGCTTCACTGTGCGCTCCTATTAATTTCAATGAACTGTTACTTTTCAGGATGTGCATCGACATTTCTGTATTCTTGAGAATGCATGTGTTCAGATTTATAAAAATCGGTCTTTACGGAAATTCAGGGAAGTTAAGACATCACCGTTTGGATTTAGGAAAGTGCGCAAAAAATCAGGGAACGTTGTAGAACTGCAAAGAACTAGAAATGCGTTGAAGTTGTGGAGGTTCAGCTTACTTTGTAGAAGCTGAGTGAATTTCGAACAACGTTAGTGAACTTTGTAGGAGTGCAGAAAATTTCAGTAAATTTCTTAGAATTCCAGCGGAATTTGAAGAAATTTTGTAAACTATGTAGAACTTAATTGAACTTTGTAGAAATATCGTGAAATCAAAGAATTCAAAGCTTCAGGGAACATCGCAAAACTTCAAGGACTTGTTAGAAGGTCATGGAGCTTGGTAGAAACGTTTAAACTCTGAGAGCTTCGTAAAGCTTCATAGAATTTCGTAGACATTCAGGGAACTTTGTAAAGATTAAGGAAAAAATTTAGCAAATTTCGTTTCAGTTAATCGCGTATTCGATATTCGCGATATTCGTTTCAGTTAAAGGTATTTTTTGCAGTTCGTCAGAGATCTCATTTCAATTAACTCAATAAAATTTTGAGAAGTTTTTTTTTTTTAATTTCAGGTAACTTCGTAGATGTTCAGGAACATTTGTAGAAAAAGATAAGGATTTTCTGGAAGATCGGTGAGGTTCATTGGGATTAAAAGTAGTCACGCTTACCACTACACCACCGGCGTCGACTAAAAAATGTTCACTTGTCAGCTAGAGAATCAATAGTCTTCGGAAGTCTTCTTCAATTCAAATATACAGGCAACTCTCTCTACACAGCAAAAAATTAATTTTGATATCACATCAAAGTCGATGCACTTCAATCGTGTCAAAAATATTGTGTTATATTACTTGCCAAAAAGGACAAAATTATCATTCATACAGTGCATGAACTCACATTACAATGCTTTTACTGCATTTGTTTATTTTTGTGACCATAAAAATTACATGAGATTTTCGACATGATTGAAGTGCATGCTCTTGGAAATCTTGAACTTCCTTAAGCGAAAAAATCCGGTAATCCTTTTCTCCGACAAGAGCATGTTTACCGTCGATCCCGTATCACATTGCAGAACCAACCGGTATATTAGTTCTCTTCCGGTAAGAGACGTGGCCGACGAGCACAAGAACGTTATGCTAGCGTTATGGCTTTTGGATTGGTGGCTTCCGGTGGCAAAAAAAATGGACCCGGTGTTCATTCCAGAAGGCGACAGGGTCAACACGGAGGTCTACATCGGGATTTTAAGTAATTATGTTCTTCCGTGTATCAAAGAACAGTACGGTCCGAAGCCAAACGTTGTATTTCAACGTGCCACACCTCGAACCGCACTCAGAAGTGGAACATCTTCCGTTCTGGGCGAAGGATATGTGGTCGCCATCCAGCTCCGATCTTAATTCGCTGGATTACTCAATATGGCGCGTCATGAAGGCCAAGGCCTGTTCTAAACGCCACCCGAGTACAGCAAAATGGATCCAGACTACATTATTAGAACCTGCCGTGCATTCCGGAAGCGTGTGGAGGCCGTAATTGCAGCAAGTGGAAACTCGATCGATGATAACAATGTTTAAGACTCTGAGAAACATCCCCCTTTGCATAAATAAAAAAAACTCGAAAACGAAATTTTTGAGATTCTTTTTAATTTTTACATTGCTCAATGGTGCAAACCAAGGGGCAAGACAGCTCCCACTCATGAGCAATTTCAGAGTTGCTTTTGAGGCACCTCCAGTAACGCAGTGAGCAAGATCACTGTCATTTGCTTGCTCACTTTTCGCATCACAGCAACATATGGAGGTGCGACGCCAAAAAGCTGCTGTCGAGCAAAACAACAACAAAAAATCGGGGGCTTTCAGTCTGCATCTCCAGGCGAGTATGATTGTGATTGTGAACGATACCTAAATTTCCTACGCTTTCCAGCTTCCGGAATTGCCCCTCGAATGGCCTCTGGATTTATTATCAAAACAAGCGTGGGCTGAGGACTAAAATCGACTAGTTTTTCTTGGCTTAATATGGTTTGATCGTAGTGATGGAAACGGCCAGATCTATTCATCACAACTTTCGGATCACTTTTATCAGTCTTCAGAACAGACCGATCTCCCCCTGAACAGTTAAAAATCACGCGATGGAGGCGTTCTCATTGCTATCTCAACGAGACTAATCAGCTACCTAAGTAACTCGCCCATCGGTCTACTGCTCTAAACTGTCGTGGAATTTCCACAAAACATTCTCAGGATAGGCACTGTCTACCTGCCTCCAGACCAAAAAAAAAAAACGATTGCAAGATCATCCGTGACCATGTGGTTCGGCTTGATTTCATCTCGATTGACTCCCCGCTCTACACTACAACCAAATTGGTTTGGAGGGGCGCTACCGCATATGCTGTTGGCTTGCTGTGCTCTTTTGTACGGATTTAACTTACACCGAAACGGACGATTGCTAGATCTTATCCTGCCAAATGATTCCGCATTACTGGGCACTTCTACTTCTTAGCTGCTCTAGCAACTGATCGGTCTAGATGTTAATCATCCCGATCTCTCGTCGGGTCATTCAGGTTACCTACTCCGATTTCAAATAGACCAATCTACCTTGAACGATTCGCTTCATCGACTCTGTCTTTCGTAAATAACTCGGCTACAAAAACGATTCCTGTTATCTTTGTCGAATTAGATGTGTGAGAATTCCCTCCCCATAAAGATGTGGGAGAATTCCCACCCCATAAACTGTCTACGTAGTTAATGAACAGCCCCTAAACGAAGTAAGCTGAGGAGTAAACAGACAGAACAATCGATAAACGTCGATTACATTTTTAGGAACATTGAGTTACTCGCGTGTTACTCGCTGCAAAAAAAGCAACTCAGAATGAAGCTGTCTCACCCCTTGATGCAAACATTATCACGCATACGGGAATATTAAAAAAAAAATTGCTGTGTAATTTGATATTGAAGGGACTATCGGCTACTAGGGAGGATGACGAGTTCGGGAGGTATAATTTGAAAATTTTTATGGGAGAAGTGGTCGAGGTAACCTGGTTTTCCATCAAGTCAGGGATAATTTAGAGTTAGGGGAATATAGAGTTAGGGACAGATCCAGTAAGGGTTCTTTCGAAGATAAAGATTGTACTAGAAAAAAATGCAACACTTTCTTTTGTGTATAACTTTTTATTGCATGGGTAAAAATTGATGAAATTTTGAGTGAAACTAGTTTAGAGTGTAATGTTTATATGTGCAAAATCTCGTCACAATATATGAAGTGGTTATCGAGAGGCTTCCAAGTAAGAAGTGCTTCAACAAACAAATATGGGAGCGGTCGTGGAAAATCCAGGTCAGTCCCACAGATAGATCGCGAAACAGTTTGGAATCGACAATTCGACCTTATCCCATGTGGTAAAATCGTTCAAGGAGACCCAGATGACCCAGCGGCGACCTGGTAGTGGAAGAAAAGCAAAGACGACCGACCCAGTGAACGCAAGGAAGGTGAGGGATTACTTCAAGCGCAATCCGAACCTTTCGATTCGGGACGTGACCACGAAGGTCAATTCTTCCGTCTGGTTTGTCCAGCAAATATATATAGGAAGCAGGCTGGAATTCATGTCTTCAGGTTAAGGAAGGCACCTAACCGAACCGATAAACAGAATACGGTGGCCGAATCCTTCGCCCGGAATCTGTACCACGAGTAGTTGGTACAGCCGAAATGCATCGTAATGGACGACGAGACGTACATTAAAGCGGACGCCAAGCAGATCCCCGGCCTTGAGTATTTTAGCGGCAAGTCCCACCTGGATGTTCCGGAGAAGTTTCGGAAGAAGAATGCCGACAAATTTGCCAAGAAGTACTGAGTGTGGCAGGCGATCTGTGGATGCGGAAAATTCAGCAAGCCGTACATAACGACCAGCACCATCAACGGCCAAATATATAAAGAAGAATGCCTCTAGAAGCGCCTGCTGTCCTTCCTCCGGTCCCACGAAGGGACTCTCTGTTTTGGCCGGCTCTGGCATCATGCCATTACGCGAAACCGGTGATGGAGTGGTACGAAGCCAACGATGTTGTTCATTGAATTTGAGATGGATTCCGGTTCGAAATTACAGGCTGCTATTTTGAACAACTTATCGTCATAAAATTATATTTTTTTGGTTTCAGTCAACAAATGTGGATAGTAAGTTAGATATGTTATGGTATGAGCTTTTACTAGGGTTTTATTTTTTTTTAAATAATAATTATTCTTGAACGCAGTTAAAACTAGAAGATCAGGATGAAATATAATCATTTTTGGTGAATACACACACAGTGAAAAATACTTCCACTGATACTTAAATCAATACAGACATTGACAAAAACATTTACGTTGAGAAAAGACTTATCATGACAATGACATTGACTGACACTGATTCTCAATTTTTTTCAAGAAGATTTTGTGAGCTGTTTTCGAAAGCCCGGTGTTAAATCTGTTACTATAGGCTAATTCATCCGGCATGAAAATGTTGAACAACGAATCCCGATCATTGGAATCCTGTAGGGCTAAAAAAACAACTGATGACACCTTCAGAACCTGTATGACTAATCTAATAATGTTCCATTTGAACAACTTTACAGAAGACACCAAACCTCCAACATGCATGGATAGACCGCTACGATTTTTGTACAACAAAAGTAACATTCTGCTCCAAGTAGTTGAAAATTCAACTGGTTTCTACCAGTAACATCCCACACATGTATGAAAATGGCGTGACTGACAAAGAAATCCGTTGCAAAAGCTATTAATGTTTCCCTGGATTGGTAATACTGGACCTTACTGGCTTATGACAAGCCGAATAGCGCAGCTATTCTAGTAGTATAATCCAATCATTCAAGAATGACCATAAGAAGCTTATGTTCACTACACTGGAGAGATTATATAGCATGACCACAGCTTCATCATTAATCAATGACAGTTTCACTGAACTGTTGACCTTCTGACATTAAGTAAAAATAATCATCAATTTCCTGCCAAATCCACACCCATTGAATTGAGCTCATGCGACGCGGCTCAGGAGTAGCAACAGAGTGTGGGAACATTCTTACATTATCAAGTGTGGCTGATTGTAAAACAAAATCGTAAAAAAAATCACATTGTTACTTTGCAATCAAAACAAGAAAGCCAAAAAACCGGTGAAAAATGAAAACTCCCATAAAAATACCGAACGAGAACCACAATTGTTGACTGCGGCGGGCTTCTGCCTTTTTCCTGTACAGTCAGTACCGTATACCGTGGGCGTCGACTGCTTTGTGCTTCGCGGGGTGGTGAAGGGGTACAAGCAATAAACACTGAGCTGGGCTACACTCCCTGTCTGTTTGTTGTATTGTTTGGGAGCGAGCCAAGAACTCATCAGTAATGCAAATGTGATGCTTTATTCCGAGTCTCAAACGACACAAAACTTTTTCTGCTAGCTCGGAAAAGATATTCTCACGTCACGTGCTCGCGGTTGTGTTCTCTCTTTACCTCTCTGCGATGTTTGTTTGGTTTATTTGAAATGATATTCGGCCGGGGATGGTATTATGGAATATTAATTATTTTCTCTGGCGATTCTCAGAAACTGCGAAAATGTTTTGAGGTGGTTTCTTTTGGTTTGTTTTAAACGTAATTAATAGCATGCGATTATCTATCTGTTTAATTTTGTTTATCAAGAAAATTACATTTTCATTCAATCTTCAGGTAAAACGATCCTCAAGTCGTCTCCAAGGAAGAGTGATAAGAACTCATAAACAACGTTAATGTCCCTTATAATACTCTAATGTAATTATTACATTATTTAATGGTTCTCGGCTCCGTGGAGTCCTTTTGAATATTTGAGCCTAACAAATAAACTATTGAAAAAAGGTAAAGCGGAAAATAGATGTCGAACAAAGCCAAGTGTAAGAATACACTCTCCTCATCTTATTAATATTCTTAAGCAGTATAGTCTTGTATCGTTTCAATTCTTTTTATACGAATTGATTTCCATTTTATGGTGATCCCTGAAGGATATGAATCTTATTATCACTATATTGAGAAGAGGCAAATCATCCTATTGAATTCAGTTCTGTAGCCGACGTAGAAAGAATACATTCAGAGATATCCTATAGTGTCATCGTAAAGGATCTCGAATAAACCCAACCAAAAATGCTATTGCGAAGATGCTGAGGCGAATAATAAACAGGTTATTATTTAGACCTGAACTTACTTGAAGGTAGATTTCGATGTAGGAGGGAACATATGACTTGCAATAAATTTCACCCTTGTATAAATCTGCTGGTCAAAAGTTGACAGATAGAGTTCAGGTGGTCTGAAATGATAGAATTCCTCGGACATTGATGACTTTGCTTTGAATGGATGTTATTTAGATTCGTCTCCGGCCGATTTAGGTGTGAACCAGGTGGTTAGACTAAGTGGAACAAGATCTAGCATCTGTGGGACGCTCGAGAAATTGAAAACAAGCTGTCACGAACCAAATTAATTGTCGCTTCAGTGAGAAACGTAGGACCAAGAGAAAAAAGTTTTAGTACGTGCTGTAGATTCCATTTTGCATATCCTGAATTTCTCTTTCACAAATTTTCAAATTCAAACATAGCAAAAACAAACCATAACATCCTCATCTGGTTCGCTTCACTAAACTGGCGCATCGTTTCGTTCATCGAAAAGCTCATTAGCACCGGTCTTCTTCCGTTGTTATTTCCTCATCATTTTTAATTACTCTTTTATAGTTTCTTCCATAAAACTTGACTGATCGATGATACGCTGGGGAACAAAGGTAGCTCGAAAGGATAATTCCCACCTCCGTTTGCATTATCAGGAAATCGTTCCTTCTTTCCGGCAAAGCCAACCATCGAACTGGCTGGTGAATTGGGAATAGACAAGACGCAAATGGTATCCTGTTTCACAAATACGACCATTCGGTTCGATATATGTATGTTGCGTTGATGCGAAAACCGTTTTCTTGGGACGGCATCTTCTTGTACTGATGATTACGGACGTGCCAAAGAAACTTTGAGCAGCTGTGGCGCCCATTAATTTAGACCCAGATGCCGTCGGATTTGAAGAGGCTCGTTTCCGGTTGGATGAGAAGGATTACATGGTCTGTTTACTACCAATTAACGTATGGTAGACTTTTGCATTTAGCCGGGAAAAGTGACTAACAGTCTATCAGTTTGACGCTTTTCTTTCCATTAGCTCTGATTGAGGACAGACAAATAACGGTGCTAGAATGATGCCCAATTAGCCCACAATTGCCAATTGAGAACCATTACCATTAGAACGATATTTGTGTACATCGCAGGCATTTATTTTGCTAAAGTAACGACATCGGTACGATGATAAAAGATTACTAAACACTTAACATGATTATTTTATAAACAAACACTACAGTGCTCTTTTTTCTTCTGAGACTAGATTGGCGCCCTCATGGTCGAGGCAATTTTGACTTCTGAAAAGTCGGTTATTTTATCTCCATTACCAGCACCTAAAGGGCATTCATCAGCTTCTTCGACACGATTCCGGTTGCCCAGAGAACTACGGGAACAAACTTCGAAACCTGCAACAATACCCACAATTATTTCAACTCCACGGTCAAATGACGATATTTGGCGATTTTGAGACCGTGGGTTTCTTTCAGTATAAGATTCGATAACGGCGCCGGTGGTGTAGTGGTAAGCGTGATTAAACATCTCTGATCACGCCTTCCTTCGGATGGGAAGTAAAGCCGTTGGTCCCCGGTTCATGAGTTGATGGGTCGATAGGTAGGGTCCAGGTGTGGGAGCTGCCTTCCTGGCACGTCGGTAGCATTGGTGCTCAGCACGGAAAACAAGATCGACGGAAAAAAAACAAACCAAAGGAAAAAAAAGCATAAGATTCGATGGAAGGACGATGTCAATGATGATAAGGTTCATGGCGGCTTTTTCGAAAATGATAATGTCGCAAGTAACCGAAAGTTATGATAAAAGGCTATTTGTGGCTGTCTGACTGAAAATCTCCTTAATAAAGACAACCAACCAACCTATTTGTGGCTTAAGCAGCTTGGTTAAAGGTGGTCTATAGAATTCTAAGCAGCCTTATTTTTAAGTCGTTATAAGAACTTGAAAGTTCCGGTACCATCATTGAAAAGCATTCTAAGCAGCTTCTGGTGGAACTTGAGCGGAACTTTTAGAAAATAAGCTTAACATTTTTTATTTGTCCTCTACACCAATTGTATATTGTTCGCACTTTTATGAAAGTTAATTCTAAAGTCAGGTGTTTAAGGTTCAATTTACTTTGATGCATTTTCGAAAAAATCAAAAGCAGTTTTTTTCGACGCATTATTTCAGATTGCTAAAAGCTCGCGTCATTTTGTGTATAATAGCAAAAGGAATCGAATAGTGCGAGCATTTTGTAATCTGAACTAATGCGTCGAAAAAAACTGCTCTTGAATTTTTCGAAAAAGCATCAAAGTAAATTGAACCTTAAGAAAATTATTTCTAAAGGCAGGTATGAACGTGTATTGATTTCTCAGCATTAGTATTAGTATTGGAGCTGTTTGAAGAATTAAACCCAGTCCTCCTGCGTGAGAGCCCCAGCACGAACTGCTACGTCATCTGAAATATAGTAAAGTGAGCATTTGTCTCACCTACTGTTGGAGTTTTCAGTGCCAGCTGACTGACTTGAATACGAAACATAACACCTTGATGAATTTTAATTTGGTGTTTGTCCGCCTGGTATTCCAACATACTTGTTCGTAGATCGCATGTCGAATACACTGCACATAAGAATTATGATTTATTTGAGTCACTGATCATTTCATATTTACGTACATTAAATTTTGTTGCTAATAAAGACTTGTGCGGATTGCTTGTGGGGCCTCATAGCCTAGTCAGTAAAGGCACGGTATTATCAAGCCGGAGGCGGCGGGTTCGATTCCCGGTCCGGTCGAGGGAATCTTTCGGGTTGGAAATTTTCTCGACTTCCCTGGGCATAGAGTATCATTGTGCTTGCCACACAATATACAAATTCATGCATTGGTATTGGCATCGAAAGCTCTCAATTAATAACTGTGGAAGTGCATTAAGAACACTAAGTTGAGAGCACGCAATAAGCTTGAAATGCAAACAAGAAGAAGAAGAAAGCGGATTGCTTAATGTGGGATATGACGGATCCTTTTAAAAAAACTTTCAAGTTGCCAAGAAGTTCCACAGGAAACTTTAAAAATACTTTAAAGTTGCTAAGAAGTTCCGCTGAGAACTTGTTCGGAACTTTGTTGTGGCCATGTTTTCAGCCTTGCCTGAAGTTCCTAAGAAGTGCTTAGGAATGCTTATGGAACTTTTTTTGAACTTCAAGTTGCTAGGAGTACGTATCAGAACTTTATGGAACTTGAAAATGGGTTTTATCGTTGAATACGGAACTTTTGGTTACTTGGGAAGAAAGTTCTGTTGGAACATTATCTGAACTTTATGGAACTTGAAAGTTCAGTCAGAATTTTATTCGAACTTTATGGAACTTGAAGGTTCTGTCGGAACTTGATTTGTACTTTATGGAACTTGTAAGTGAGTTTTATGGTTGAATGCGGAACTTTTGGTTACTTGTTGTCTGGGCGGATGTGGATGAGGAATAGATCCGTCAATACTGTGCGGTTCCAGTTCAGGATCGGGACGGAACCGGTAGTCTGGCACAAATTCCTCCTGTTGGTGCACGATCTTGGATAATAAGTCATGGCGCTCGGTATAGGATGCATTGGCGAGTGCTGCACAGCCTGCCAAAATAAGGTCAATGATTTCCAATGTTAGATGACACAACCGGCAAATGTCGTCCGGTGCAAAACATAGCGTCAGAAATTCCTCATTGGCATAATACTATGCTGGATGGCTACTATGTCGGCTGCGATCACTGAAGAGAGTTCACCTGGGGTCAGTTAGATGTTCGATGGGGCTTTCTCGATGTTCGGTTGTTAAAATTGATGGGTTGGACTCCGTGCACTGCCTTCTGCTTCCATATTGCAATCTTCTTCTGCACTGTACTGTGGTCCAGAAGTCGTATTTAAGTGGAATAAACTGTTAGTGCCGAAAGCATTAGTTTTAGGAATAATGAATAGTCGTTCAGAAAAATTATTTTATATCTCTTGGATTGACTGATATAGAGAAAATTTCCTTAATTCGCAGAGTGTCTCTAAAAAAACGTTTTTCATGCTTTATTTTGTATTATTTAAAATTTCTCAACCAAGTTGTCACAAGATAACTTTTACACATTTCGCAATTTTTGCCGTGCAGAACTTGTCGATACCTCAATCTAGTTTTTGATAGGATAACGCGCTCACAGCCTATAGTCTAAATACAAATACAAATAAAGTTAACAAGACAGTCCATAAAAGTTCGTTTTATCGAGGTTCTAAAGCTTGCTATAAGTCTAAATCATGACCTCATAAATACAAAATTGTTACTTGGGAGATTTTTAAACTATTACCGAACAGTTCCGCTGATCCAAAATTGTTAATCAAGATCTCCTTAATACTTCCTGATCTGGTTAAGATCTTCTTAATACTTCCTTATCAACCTACTATCTTGGGAAAATAGGGCTTACTATGGAATGTTCAATCAGTTGATGATCTTCATAATAATTGATTGATGTTTCATATGTCTAGAAAAATATCCAGAGAACTTCGATCAACTTGAGATCTTTTGAATACTTCTAAATCATCCTGCAGCCCTTGGAGAACATCAGAGCGCCGTCATTTGATTTTTTGAGCAGTTTGAGATCTTCAGAATAAAACACGATCAACCTGAAGTTTTGGATAAAAAAATCCAGGAGACTTAACTGAAATTTTCGATCAGCTCGAGCTCACATGAATAGTCCTTGATCAACCTGCCGACTGCGGAGGGAGACGACTTTTTTTTTATTTTTTTGGACAGCTTCAGAAAAAATATAGAGCCATTCCATAACAAAACGATATAGTGGTTCTCAAAATTTCTTTGAAATTGGCAGTTTTGTGCCCAATTGCAAAACATTAGACCCGTATTTTTTTATTGTGGCATTAAGGCGACCATTTTCATGTTAGGGTGGTCCAAAAAATAGTTTTTTTTTCAAAAATGAATTTTTTATTAAATTCATAACTTTTCAACCACAAAACCAATTTAAAATATAAATATATCAAATGAAAGGTTAGTTTTTATATTGAAAATAATTGATTGAATTTGTTTTGTTTTTATGATTTTCATGGTTTGTAGACAGAGGGCGGAATATGTTTTAATATTTTTGCTTGACAAGTTAGGCTTTCATAGGCCCCATCCACATGTCCATTAGGGATGCCAATTGAATTTTTAAACAGAATAAGCTTGATCATCATGCATGGACATCATTGAAATTTTTAATCAGTTGGAAATATTAAAATTCCTCCTGCCTTCTTGAGAGAATATCTGAGGGACGCCATTTGAATTTTTGAACAGTTCGAGATCTTCAAAATTTGAACCTGAAAACTGGAAAAATTGATGATAACATCTGATCAACCAGCAATCTTTGGAAAACCATAGTTTAAAACCATTATATAGATTTTTTTATAAAGATTTTCAAAATAATACTTGATCAACCTGAACTCATGAAAAAAAAATATACAGCGGACTGAATAGAAATCTTCGATCTGCTGGACATCTTTTGAATTTTCCCTGAGCAGCCTGCCACCGCCTTGAATGAATATTTCAGAGACAACATGCGAATTTTTTTAAACAGTTGCAAATTTTCAGAGTATTAATAAAGTCTTGAAAAGTATTCAGAGGATTTTTTTTTGCTATCTTATCGAAAATTCGAAAAGATCTCTGAAATTCTATCAAAAATCCTGAACTGCGGTGTATTGTGAGTGAGTTCTGAGATGAACGTTTTACCTTAGAATATATCTTGTCCATCTGAATAACGTTACCCAGGACCGGAACCTTCTATCTAGTCCATGTGTTAAGTTAGAGAAAACAATTAAAAATTATATTACACTAGCGCTGCCTGGTTAGTGATGATGATGATGATGATAGTGGTTTACCACCCATTGTAGCACGGAAACTAAGTCCAACAGCAGTTGGCTCTCTTCTCTGTTTGTCTTGATCAAGCTTAATAACCTCTGATTGTCCTCAACATGTCGCTGTATGAAGGGCCAAAAACGGATTGGGTAGATCGCCTATACGCATCTACGGAACAGTAAAGAATCTCCTTCCAGCAACTTGATCAGCCCCCAAACAGGATCTGCCCCCAAACAAGATGCCCAATGAGTGGGGAGAAGAGCCCACCCTTTATCCACGAAATGTTATCAACAGGGAGTTGGCATTCCCACTCTCCCCGTCCAAATCGCTTCAATCGGATGCCCTGTTGGACCATCCCTTCCCTTATATGTATTTCAATGTATATACGAGTTGATTGTTATGATTGTTGTCAATAATATTTACATATGAAAGAAGGTCGTGCTACTTATCTTACCTTTTTTTGTGATACTCATCATCACAGAATCGTAGACCAGGTCCATCAACAATACACTCGTTCCGAGAAGGGGCTCATGGTCATCTTCTTCATCTTCAGGTTCGCTCACCACCCGGAATTAAGGCTCGGTACAGGTAGGAAAATCAAACAGTGTTACATGCAAACGCAAAAGAGATACAACCAGGATTAGTTTTTATAAAGTAATAGTCATCTGAATACCCAACTAACCATATATCAATGACATTGTCTCACTCTGAACCTACATTAAAAGTTATTTAGTAGTTATATGATTACTTTGGTACTCACATGAAATGTTGTGCAAGTACCACAAGTTCAACAACGCCCAACTATGGACAGCTCAATGTTAATACCATTTACTCTTTGAATCAGCGTACACCAACATGATGATCTTTTAAGAAACACCTAGAGATAAAGACCAAAATAAAGTTTTAACTGATGGTACTTTATAAAGGCGCCTGCACGATAATGTATGCCGTCAGAATGGTTCATCGCTTGCGAAGTGAAGTGCTTCTCAAACTGAAGCGATACATTTCTCAATTTTTCAACGTTATCCTAACGTAAACTTAATATTATCACCCATATGCCCGTCCACGCCCGAAACCCATCCACCACACAAAATCAAATAAAAATGCTTCTGTATGGCAAACACGTCCAGACAAAAACGAGAATATGGGTGTATATCTTCACTGTAACAACTACGGGTAATCATCGAAAGTACTTGCATTTGACACAGGCACTTTTGAACAAACTGCAATCACTCTCTCATACTCGAAATATGCCACGACCAAATTGGCACAACGACGCGCTATACGGTATCTGACCAAAGCGCATGGAGCGCTGCCTGGTTAGTGAACTTTGAACTAAACTTTTTACCTCAGGAAAGATCTTTTTCATCTGAACAACTTTACCGAAGACGGAAACCTTCTATCTAGACCATATGTTTAGTTAGTGCAATCAATGAAACTTGAATATCACGCTGCCTGGTAGAACAAAAAGTTTGGATTTCCTATACAAATGTCCATATAAACTTCAAATCATTTGTGCCAAGCCAATTTCTTACCAAATGAGTTCAAATTTTGGGAGGCTAATCAAGACCCGATTGGGACCGTTTGAGCTCTGTGGAGCGAAAATGTCAAATTTTGCATCAGTCTACTCATTAGATTATTAATAATTAAAAATTAATGACTAGTGTCACTTGGTGAGCGAATTCTGAACCAAACTCTTTGTCATAAAATAGGTCTTGTCCATCTGAACAATTTTTCCCAGGATGCGAACCTTCTATCTAGTCAAGATGTTAAGTTAAGGCAAACAATTCAAAATTAATGTCGCACTAGTGGCGCCTGAATTCTGATAAGACAGGTCTTATCTATCTGAACAACTTTGCTGAAGAAGGGAACCATCCATATGAGCAGGATCTGTACATAGCGTTATATAATGTGTATTTAAGATGGTGCAACTTGATCATTTTTCTTTCAGCGCCATCTAGTGAGAAAATTCTGTCATATACTATCCATAGTTTTGAAAAGCTTGTATTCTTGAATATCTTTGCAGAAGGTAGCAATATCTTATATGGCTGAGGTCTCGTGATATAAACATCTCTAACATCAAAATATGCCACTTCAGGGGTATATTTTTACAATGACACCTTCCTCCGAGTGATTTTCCCCTCCAAACAAAGTTTGTATATTTTAAACAGAGAGTATGCTAGATTTTGTAACCAGTCGGATACAATCCGTGGATCTTCTTCTGTATGAGTTATTGTTGGTTGGGAAAATTCACGTTTTGTTAAACCTAAACCAGTAGACACACACACAAGAGCGAGAGGGTTTGTGCGGCTGCAAAGAACAAGAAAGTTACTGAAGGGAAAAACTATTATACATCTCGCACAAAAATGGTTGTGCGAAAAAAAGGGAGAATGATAATTATTGGATATATTGGAGAGGCCATCTTCGAGTGGAAGATTGACTACAAATAAACAGGCATCCTTGTGCAAAAGACCGGTATTTTTAAGTGCAGTGCCATTTAGCGTACCCCATCCCCCCCTTGTGGGGTTTCTGGGATGTTGAACTGCCTCCGTTCAGGTAATTTACTTTTTATTATCCTGACGGAAATTTCCCTGACTTATGACAATTCTCAGGACCTCGTAACGTAAAATAAAATGGTCTTACACGGCTCGGCTGGGAAGTCAATATGGCTTCCGAGCCTAATCGCAAATGAACCACGATCGTCCGTCAGGCACGATTCCCTCAGGCCGGTGGTCTTAATTTCCAATGCGGGTCCAAGGTGGCCATGCCACGGTCAGCCGATGCCGTCAACGACGGAAGACGCCTGCCAGCCAAACGAGCCAGCAACGCCTGCTGAGCCGTATGTGGCTGATGAACGCCACCAGATACGCCATTCTCCCAATTTTGCAACGGAACGCTGTTAAGCAGCCTGCATCGCAAGATTCCGGCCACATGGTAGTGCAGGAGCAGCTGTGTGGGCCAACGCCAGCGTCGCGACGCCGAAGGATATTCTGCTGCAACAGTGAGTACCGTACCGTTCATAAACTCTCGCTTACACGCCACACAAATATGTGAAAACCCATACCCACACGCCACAAAATAGGGCAAACAAATGTTATAGAAAATGTAAATGTTCCTAAAGTCACAATTTACTTTGCAAATCATTTGAAATTTCCGAAATCCATTGAAAATTAGTTAAGACATGGCATTCTGAATTTGGGGTCAAATTGACATACAGGTAACGTAAGTATCACATTAAAAAAATTCCAATAAATATCTTTTCAAGTTTTATTGGACTCCATGACTCCATGAAATATGAAATATTACAGATTACCGCCGGTGGACGCACCTAGTCACGAAAGAATTAGTTAAATCTATCGAAAAATAAAAAAGGAACAGCTTTCCTAAGTGGCCTGGAGTCAAATTGACCCCAAGGTATAGACAAAGGGTTAAATTGCCGTGAAACGCACAGTAACTATATGCAGGGTGGCAAGTGAACTAGGAAAACCAGGAAAACCGGGAAAAAGTCGGGAATTTATTTTCACCAGGAACAACCGGGAAAAAACCAGGAATTTCATAAGTCCACCAGGAAAATAATCTTGTTTGTATAATTTAAATAGGTTTTAAATTTTATGTATGTCAAAGTTTATTTTTATAATCAGGTCAAAACTAACCATTTTGTTCAAGCTCAATCTGTCACACAACTAAACATTGATGAACAAAATTTACTTAGAGAATTTAGTAAATATATTCTGTATTTATTTTTAATTTAATTTTTTTCTAGAATCAATTGCATGTATGATTTGTACTTAATTGATAGCAGACCTAAGCAGTGCCGACGCGTAACTACTTTGAAGTACCTGATACTTCAGATAAGGCCTTCGAACTTCATGCAAGTTCTACAAAATTCGGGAAAGTCTTACAAGTTTCAGGAAAATCTTGTGAACTACTGTGATGACCTACGACGGTCAGGAAATCTCTCCGAACCTTCAGAGAAGTTCTACAAATTTCAGAGAAGTCTTACGAACTTCAGGACTTCCTTTAATCTTTGGGAATAACTACGAATTTTACAGAATTTTCTACAGATTTAGTGTACCTTCTACGACATTTAGGCATTGCTTAAAACTTATGGATTTTTCCGAGCTTCAGAGAAGTCTTCAATACTCTTGGGAAGTCCTCTGAACTTAATATAGTTCTTCAAGCTCAAAAAAGTTCCTAGAACTTTCGAGAACTACAGGTAGTCCTACGAAATTCATGGGAGCTCTCGAAGCTTCAGGGAATTTCCAAGAAATTAAGGAAAGATCCACAAACTTTTGGAAAACCCCTCGATATTTAAAGCCTTATAAACTGCAGGAAGCTCTTCTAAATTTAGGGTCCTCATATATTGAGTTAAGTCCTTCAAACTTCAGCGAAGTACTCAGATCTTCGAGAAAGTTCTTCGAACTTGAAGGAAGTCTTACGAACTTCTGAGAATTTCTACGAACTTTGTGGTACTTCTACGATATTTAAGAAATTCCTATGAATTTCAAAAAACTCCGAACTTCAGGGAAGTCGTAAGATCTTAAAAAAGTTCTTCGAACTTCGGGGAAGTCCCATGAAATTCAGGCAATACAAACTTCAATGAACCCTTCAGGAAAGACCTTAACGCTTCAGGGAAGTTCTACGAACTTTAGGGAGTTTCTATGAACTTCAGCAGTCAGTCTTTTTAATAATAAGAGTTATGAAACCAGCGTTGTTTATGAAATCTTTTAATCATATGATTTTGAAATCATGTTGTAATTAAAATTCCGCTAAATAAGATGACAATTTGCGGAAAACTTAAACAAACTGGAAATCCGTAAAATTGTTAGAAGCAAAGGTTTGTTTAAAGAGTCCTCATTCATATCACACTTCGCAATTTCACCTTGAGATAAACTAGCCCGTTGGCTAAAAATCTGAATAATAAAGTTAAAAAATCGAAGTTACAAAAACAGAAATCTCAAGATTTAGGGGCTTATAGATCTCTAAATTTCAGACATTAGATAGGGCTTCGCGCTAGTCCGTCGTATTTCAGATTTTCTTCGTCATGCACCCCTAAAATCGCTCAGGGGTTATCGCAAATGTTTCAGTGTCAATCGTAATTAATCTTGTAAGCAAAGATATTTTTGCAAAAACATGAGTGAAAACGCTTTGCTATTATAGTTTTAGCACATAGAACGGAAATAGGCGCCATGATACGACGAAGTAGCGCAGCTCCCTACTAGCTTCTTTACAGCAAACAATCAGATGTAGATTTCACGGGCATTCACAAGAACCTTAATACCTATTTTGGTTTGTGAAATTGCGCATTGCGCGAAGAATGATGGTACAAGGATTCACTTTATTTTTTTTTTTTATTAAAAATTGTTTTTTTAAATACATGGTTTTTAAAACCAGGAAATTTTTAAATCATTGACCAGGAAAACCAGGAATTTCAAAATGGTAATTCACTTGCCACCCTGTATATGTTATCTTAGTTTTTCAAAAGAATGTTCATGAGTTAAAGAAGAACCAATATTTGTGAGTAAGCCACTCATTTTATACTCTAACAACCAGTTTATCCATTTCGACCTTTGTCAATTTTAACCTTTTATCCATTTCATCCTTTTGTTTATTAGACCTTTTGTCCATTCGACCATTTGTCCTTTTCGACCTTTTGTCCCTTTAAGTACAATTCAACCTTTTGTCTCTTCGGCCTTTTGTCCCTTCGACTTTTTGTCCTTTGACCTTATTTCCTTCGACCTTTTGTTCTACAACAGAAATTTTACTACTCATGCAATGATCACAATGATCTACAAAGCTCCCTTAACTTCAATTAAATTTTCACAACTTCATATGATGGCAACTGTACGACAAATTCTAATTGAAACAAAACTACTAGTACCATATCATTACATATTAGACCCGAAGGACAAATAGTTAGAAGGTCTCTAATAATGATAAAAACAGTATCACCCTCAAACGGCTTATGTTGAACATTGCAAGCGCATTGGTGTTAACAATGGTTGCGTCTCTAATTAAGTGTGATTGCCGACAGCAACGAAGCTTCCACGATTGTTCCAAAAGATACTTCCACAAAGAATTGAGATGATCAATTCCCCGGGCAGCAACTTGCAAACGACATCTTATTTAATGACCCGTAATGAGATCTCATTATTACAAGTCATTACAATATATGAAATGATGAGTACCCTCATCGGTCCGATGGAACAATTCTCCGAAAGCGCTGAAATTTCCCCATGCTTCTATCAACAGATACCCAATAAATCCGGCAAACAAAAAAAGGTTCAAGTCAATGAATTCAGACCTCCCTTGGTGTAAACTTCCACTCCCATTGCTCGCTAAGCTTCGTATCCAGCACCCACATTCACTTATCGCATAATGCCATTATCCGTTTATATCTCCCTTTGCCTTATCCATTGGAGCTCAAAGTCCTCGCTAAAAAAAAACTCTCACGCGAGTATGAGAAGACGACGACGACGACGACGACGGCGACGGGAACCACTGCCATTTGTTCGATTCTCGATCGTGAACATTGGTTTCCAAGTCAGCGACGATGCGATGATGGGTGGGATTTTCAGGAGAGTAAAAAGCAAAGGAAGCTTCACGAGACACAGTAGGGCCAAAATGCACCCCTGGGGTAAAATGGCCCGCACGGGTTTTCATACCATTCCCATTATCAATTCGGAAACCATTCAGTACTATACCAGCATTTCGGCACATTAAGTCCCAGAATTAGTGATGCGAAGGCAACGAAAAACGGCGTGAGGTCATTTTACCCCAGGGGTGCATTATGGACTGCTCTCCCCTACATATGTAGGGTAGGTAGGCAGTGGGAGAGCAGCAATCAGGAATGCCTTGATAAAATTTTATCACCAGGCTTCCCACACAACACCACCTCCACAAGCACCACCATTCGATTGGTCCGGCAGTGATGCGTTAAACAAGAAAATCTGTGAGAACATGAAAAATGCTTAACTGTTTGAGGCTGGGGTGATCATTGTGCTGTGGGTGGGTACCCGGAGTTTGGAATCGATACGATAACGAGAGGCGCATTTTCGACGGACCAAAGCACCGGAGTAAAAAAGAGGCGAATGGTTATGTGTATCTGGTGAGTCTGGTTTAGCGAACGGAAATTTATGTATTATGATTTATCAGATATTCGATTCCTTCCTGCAGAAATAAATTGGGTCATGTTGGCCGTCGATTCCTTGGAGTAGGTACCTACTACACAGTGTATAGAGCTTTTGCGACGGCATGCTGCCGCAGAAAAAAGCGGAAAAGCAAATTTGAAATCCGACGGAAATAAATGAGTTCTTTTTCCCTTTGCCTTCGTTCCATTGTCGGTTTGTGTATTTGTACTAGGTGAATAGGACTCGAAGTTTATGTGTAGCAAAAACCGGAAGATTATTGTCTGTCGGAAAGATATTAATTGTTGCAAATTGGGTCGTAGCTAAATAATGTTTCAAATATCGGTCAATTTATCAAGTGGTTATCTAATTGGGATGTAAATTACATGAGCCTATTTATAAGGATTTTTTGGTGGTATTGACTTCTCTGTTGTACAATTTGACATTTGGTCCATCGATGGAAGTAAAATTAAAAAAAAAATACGAGAAGTGGAGGCAAAGTCTTCCTAACTGGTTGTACGGTGTGTGAAGTGTGTCAGAAAGATCAAACAAACAATTTTTTAGGACTGATTAGTGCCACTTTTCGACACTGTTTTGAACAATATAATGGTCTGTTTTTCATAACTAAAATAGCAGTGTCGAAAAGTACAACTTTTCAGCATCCAGTGCCGAAAAGATCTACTTTTTGACACTCTTTTGAGTGCATAAAATTTGGTATGCAACTTGTAACAACATTCTATTTTTCAACACTCGCCCTAATTATCGAACTCGGCAAGCCTCGTTGGATAAACTACGGCTCGAGCTGAAAAAATCTTCTTTAACACTAGGTCTCAACGTTTCACATATTTTTAGGTAGTTTGGCATCAAATATTTTTTTCGATTTCCGAAATTTCATTGGGAGATTTTACAGTTGAAAAAAATTCAAACTCTGACGAGTTTGCGCCACCGCAAATAATGACGGATTGAGCCCAAATTTCACATAGGGTCTGTAGAGATTGGCACACCCCTGGTTGCCACTGATATTCAGAGAGATAGAGAGACGACTTCCGGAGGGAGAGGTAGAAAAAGCGAATCGCGAACGTGTCACGACGCGAAGAATTGAAGCGGAAATAAATACAAGTTAAATCGTTGATTTTGCGTTCGTTTATTCGGTCTTCCATATCCGTCCGTGTCTGTACACCACATTGGTGACCCCGAGTGAAAAAATCGCGTAAAAAACGGTCGTGTTTCGTACGTACGAAATTTTCGCGAAAATATCCTCGCCATCTTGTTTTTCTAATTCGAACCGAACCGGGAAAATGGCGACTGGACAGCAAGAGGAAAATCCGGCCGCTAGAGCCTCCGTATCTATCAAGCTGCCTGAGTTTTGGAAGAGCGATCCGGCTATGTGATTCGCTCAAGCCGAAGCCCAGTTCATCCTGGCAGGAGTAACGCGTGATGCAACCAAATTTTACCACATAATCGCCAAAGTGGACCAGAGCGTGTTGTGCCACATCTCGGATTTGGTTGCAAATCCACCAGAAAACGACAAGTACCTGTCAATCAAGACCAGACTGCTAAGCCGCTTCGAAATGTCAGCGCAAGCAAAAAAGGAGAAATTCCTTAACTCCTGCGATTTAGGCGACATGAAGCCGACGCACCTAATGGCCCGGATGCAGGATCTGGCGGCTGGGCTTAATGTTGATGATGGATTGATGAAAATGTTGTTTTTGCAGTGGCTTCCTGCAAATGTCAAAACGGTGCTGATGATCCACGACGACACACTGGCCAAATTGGCTGAAATGGCAGATAAGATGGTGGAGTCTTCTTACACGCACCCGTCTGTAGCAGCAACTACTTCGCAACCAGCATTCCCTACCCAGGAGGATCTCGGCGAACAAATCGCCTATCTCACGGCGGAAATCCGGAAGCTCAAGGGAATCAGCAGAGGCAAGAACGAGAGAAGTCGATCGTCGTCCCGCGTACGACAGAGTGCTAATGAGCCAATTTGCTGGTACCACAAAAAGTACGGGGTTAACGCTCACCAGTGCCGCGAGCCGTGTGTCTTCAAAAATTCGCCAAAAAACTAGACAGCAGCCCATCTTTCACGGCGGGGGTGGGTATGAACAAGGAAAGCCACCGCTTATCCGTTTTTGACAGAACCAACAACATTCGCTTCTTAATCGATACTGGATCGGATGTTTCTATCCTAGCAGCTACCAGAAGAGACAAAACCAAGCCACCGATTCCGTTCCTGTTGCATGCAGCAAATAGCTCGAACATCAAAACTTTCGACACACGTTTCCTGTACGTGGATCTCGGACTCCGCAGGAAATTTTCCTGGAATTTCCTCGTAGCAGACGTTAGTACAGCTATTATCGGAGCAGACTTCCTGTCTTATTTCGTATTGATGGTGGATCTCAGACACCGTAGTATCATCGATGGGACAACAAAACTCAAGTCCACAGGAGGGATGGTAAATTCGCTTCTTCACGACGTCAAAACAATCAGTTATGATCATCCGTTCCGGTAGTTGCTTGAGGAGTTCCAGACTATAACACGTCCGTCGACCACCTACCGCTTGTAAAGCGCGCCGGATGTCGCCAGACAAGCTGTCGCTCGCTAAGCAGGAATTTCAAACGATGATGGATCTTAGCATTTGTCGTTCTAGCAGCAGTTGGGCCAGCCCGTTACATTGCGTGCCGAACAAGTCTGGACAACTGCGCTTTGTTGGAGATTATCGCAAGCTAAACCATGTCACTGTTCCGGATAGGTATCCGGTCCCGCACATCCACGACTTGCTAAACACCCTCCACGGTAAGTCAATATTCAGTACTATCGACCTTGAACGAGCTTACCTTCAGATACCAGTGGAGGAAGAAGACGTAGGGTAATTGATGATGGTTGGACCTATTTTGGCCGGTTTCACACGACGTCAATATTCATGTCGTATTTTTTTTTATGAATTCAACATATAATCATGAAAAATGCGTGATTAGAGGAAAGATCTACCTTTCTTGTTTCTAATAATAACATAAAAAGTTAAATATTATGAACAAATGATTTTATAAAACGTTTTTATTCAGTACAGAATTATGCTGTTGGTTGGACCTACACTGATCTTGGTTGGACCTAAAAAATGATGATGGTTGGACCTATTTTTGTAAATGCTAGTTTAGCCCACATTTGTTCAAAAACTTTGTTTAGAGCTTATTGGTATCATGAAAAAAACCCTTTTTATACAGTTTTTATGAATTTGCTATTTAAAAAAATCAAGAAATTTGAGTTTAACTTCGTTTTTAAAAAAGTTCACTTTCCACGCATTAGCTATTCATCAGGGCTCATTTTCTCGGAAATCATTGACCCGATTTGGAAATTTTTTAACGTTAAACTATAGGTATTTTGGTCCCATTGAAAGCTATTGAATATATTTGGAATCGGTCAACTGGTTCTGGAGATATGGCCGGAACAAGTTCTAGGTTATATGGAACATGGACCTAATTTTGACATGGAAGGAATAAAACCTATCATGCGACACTTCACATTACTTCCAAATTCGATAACAAGATCAATAACAAAATTGAGTGCCTTGGACTACATTGGCCACTTCCGGGCATGTTCTGGGTGCCCCCGGGGAATTTGCGGGCTTAAAATGACAGATTATCAGAACTTAATTCCGGTTTTATAGTTTTTTTTTCTCCTAGGAGTTTTTTTTTTGGAAATAAGTTTCAGTCAGCAATTTTTAGTTTGTTAACATTTTATTTCAAGTTAATTCACACACTGAAGGTGTATGTGAAGTGCTTAATGTAAATTCATATTAACAGATTCTTTCGGCGCTTTCGTGGTAGTTCGGAAATCGGTGGTTACCCTTTCAGCCAACCTGACGATGGAATTCCTCCTTTAAATTTACGCCCAACTAGTGACGCAAGGTCTTTAGCAGCTTCCAAGATCTTTTTGGCCGTCTTGGGACTTCCAGAAGCTGCTTCTGCGCTGCGCACATACAAACCCAATCCACTTGCTGGTTCTCCAAATCAACACTCAACACTATTTCCCTTCCATATTTCTTGCCGTGACTTCCCTTAATTTTTGCGTGAAGTATCGTTTTCGGATTATTGTACCTTTTCTGTGCCTGATACGCGGTAAGTGATTTATTTCTTAGTAAAAGAACAGTCTTTTGAAGATTTTCGACGGTATAACTCTTTTCTTTAACCATTTTTTTCAATCGAAGCAACTGATCACTCGGCCAAAACGAAATCGAATTTCAAATCAGCTACGCATGAAGGATGTAGACAAACCGAAGCGCACCTAGCGGCCGTCTTAGGAAACACATAGGTCCAACCATCATCATGCGTAGGTCCAACCATGATCATATTTATGTATTCGAATTTCGTCAATTATTCAAACATTTTAGTGAAACCAATGGATAAATAGCGTACTAACGTGTTGTTTACACCTTAAAGCAGTATTTTACTGCATGAAAATAAAAATAAATGTGAAAAATATTCCCTTTTTGTATGTTTGAAAGTAAGGCATGATGACGAGCTAATGCGTGAAAAGTGAACTGTTTTGAAAACACATGAAAACTAAATTGTTTTGAAGTTTTTTCAATAATACACCGATGCAAATTGAAGAAATTTTTTTTTTTATGATAGTAAAGTGATCTTCGAAAATAAAAACTTAGCGAAGATTGACTAAACTAGCGATTGAAAAAATAGGTCCAACCATCATCAGTTTTTGGATAGGTCCAACCAGAATCAATTACCCTACCAAAAACAGTTGTTATAACTCCATTTGGTCTATGCGAATTTACTAGGATGCAGTTTGGCCTGTGTAATGCAGGTCAAACGTTCCAAAGATTCATGCATAGGCTTTTTGGAGACCTCGATTTTGTTGTCGTCTTTATCGACGATATATGCGTTGCTTCGTCTTCAATTGAAGAGCACCATCAGCACATGCGAATAGTGTTCAACAGATTTCGATCAAATGGCCTTGTAATAAACTTACCTAAATGTAAATTCGCCCAACAAGAAGTCGAATTCATCGGTTACCTCATCGGAAGAGACGGCGTAAAACCGTTACCTAGTCGAGTGTCAGTGGTTTCAAATTTTCCTCGCCCAAAGACAATCAAAGACCTTCGGCGATTCCTTGCACTTGTTAACGGGTACAAACGTTTCGTACGCCAAGCGACCGATATGCAGGCCGAATGGACCGAACCAGCCATAGAAGCGTTTGAGAACAGTAAGAAAGCACTAGCAGAAGCAGCGTTACTATATTACCCAGATCCAGATAAACCTTTGGGGCTTCTAGTAGATGCTTCTAACACCGCGGCCGGAGTCGTTCTGCAGCAATGTGTCAACGGGACTTGGCAGCCGTTGGGTTTTTATTCGGAGAAATTCACCCCGGGCCAACGAAGCTACTCCACTTTTGGACGGGAGCTAATAGCTATGAAAATGGCCGTAAGGTATTTCAGACATCTGTTAGAGGGCCGCCGATTTCCGATTTTTACCGATCATAACCCTCTAACGCATGCTATGACTTCGAATTCTGCTTGTCGTCTGCCCCACGAAGAGAGAGCGTTACAGTACATTTCACAATTTACCATGGACATCAAACACATCAGTGGAAAGCTTAATATTACTGCAGACACGCTCTCCAGAGTAGACACGATTAGTTCTCCATCTAGAATCGATTACAAAATCATTGCATTGGACCAGGACAATGACCGAGAACTCCATAAATTACTCAGCTCGACGAGTTCTTCGTTGAATCTGAAACAAGTTACCCTGCAGCTGTGTTCAAAACCACTTTATTGTGACGTCTCCGTAAATGGTTGCACTCGTCCGTACATACCAGAGCCGCATCGCCGCATGATTATGGAGCACTTTCACAACATTGCTCATCCTGGCATACGAGCAACTCGTAGGTTTTTGTCCAGTAGATTCGTTTGGCCAAAAATGAACAAAGACATCGCCGAGTTCGTGAGAAATTGTGTGGCTTGCCAAAAATCAAAGGTTCACCGTCATATCACTGCACCGCTGGCTTCGTTTGGCTTGCCAAAGTGTCGTTTCAACCACATCCACATCGATTTAGTTGGCCCTCTACCACAATCTAACGGTCACGTTTATCTTCTTACAATTGTAGATCGTTTCACCAGATGGCCCGAGGCTATTCCGTTGAAAGATATGACGGCACATACTGTGGCAACGGCACTCTAATCTCAGTGGCTTTCACGATTTGGCTGTCCTGAGTACATCACATCGGATCAGGGACGTCAATTCGAATCAGAGTTGTTCAGGGAATTAGCATCACTACTTGGAAGTAATCATACTCGAACAACCGCCTACCACCCACAAGCAAATGGGATGGTCGAACGCTTCCACCGTAAACTGAAGGAAGCCATCATGTGCGTAGACGCGAAGAAATGGTTCTTTCGACTTCCTTCAATTTTGCTGGGTTTGAGAACCGCATACAAAGAGGACATGGATTGTTCTCCTGCTGAGTTGGTGTACGGGTAAACTTTACGTGTACCAGGAGAATTTTTCGAACCGCCGGAACAGAATGCAAGTAGAGCAAATTTTTCGTCGGACCTTCGTCGTGCTCTGGACCAGATTAGACCGATCGAAGCCAAACATCCCACCAAAGGAAAGTTTTTCGTAAGTGCAAGAGTTTGAAGGACTGTACACATGTGTTCATTCGCTACGACGCTGTTAAGAAATCGTTCCAGAGGCCATACGACGAACCTTACCGTGTGATCGATCGTACGGACAAGTACATGGACGTAATGATCAACCAGAAACCCAACTAACAATTTTAGCTGCAGATTAGCTTATACAGCCAAAAATTGGCTTATACAGCTAATTTTTGCCTGTATAAGCTAGTCTGCAACTAAAATTGTTTGTTGGGAACTTCAAAGAATATCGATCGATCGCATTAAGCCAGCACACACTAGTACGGACATACCGGCCGACTGTCCCGAAAGTAAAAAGACTTTAGTTACACCAACGGGCCCCGCGTTAGGTTCTTGGTGTATCTGGGGGGGGGGGGGGGGGAGAGGTAAAAAAAGTGAATCGCGAACGTGTCACGACGCGAAGAATTGAAGCGGAAATAAATACAAGTTAAATCGTTGATTTTGCGTTCGTTTATTCGGTCTTCCATATCCGTCCGTGTCTGTACACCACAGGTCTTTTTTCGAGGCAACGAAAGGATGTTCTTGATTTCTATCTTCAAACATCCTGGGTATCTTTGGTTTATTCCTTAGGCTTCCACAAAGTATCTATAGGCAATCAAGTTGATTATTTACAGAATAACCCTCAAAGAAATCTGTCATCACTTCCGTGTCACAAACTTCGTATTTGTCAAACATTCTTTCGAACAGTTTCAAATTGATTTTGAATTGCGATTAGTTTTAGTGAAGAGTCACATCACTTTGTCAACAGCATGCAAGTCTCCATACCGAAAGATCTTATGACAACCAGTCACACTTCGCAGCATCCTGAAGCAGATTCTTAATCGTTCTACGACTGATCCGGTTATAAAAACATTGTATCACGTATCCAATATGACAATAATTACAATTTGATTAACCCGAATGCCCCCTCAATGTATCAATCCACGTTTCGAGTGTTGTAGCTATTGTTCGAAAAAAAATTAACTACACGTTCGTGCCATAAATAGCTGTTGCCCCGGCTGTCATTAATGAATTTTCCAGCAGACAAAAAAGTACGTCTACTATCACGCGTGTGATGGTCCGAACGTCGCCTTTTTGCTTCACTTTGCCTATTACACGTCCTCTCGCTCAGACAAAGTGTCATCAGGAGTCCCATTACCCGCGTGATCCAACAAAATCGACGCCGTGGCGTCGTCGCTGTCCGTGGACGCTGAAGCGTAAACAGAAAGTACACACAACCTGCCGCGGCGACATGGTCTACGGCGCGCGGAATGACTATGGTCTCCAATGTTAGCCCATGTTGGGTTATTCCGGTTAACGATGCTCACTTTTTTTTTTGTGTGCCAACAACGTCCGACTCACTTAGTCCGTCGATGGTCGATGGTGACGGAGATGATGAAAAACAACCAGGAAGGTACGGAACCTGTAGCGCGTCGGGCTCGATATGATTGATTTATGGTTTGTTTGCCTTCGTGACCGGATAGGCGACAGGACTCACACGTGTCGCTCGACAATGCAGCGCAACGGACGCACGATGCCACGCTGTCCCCAGTCCGGTCGTATTTGAATATCAAAATTTTAATCATGCTATCGTTAGCCGTCGATCTAGCTAACAAAAACATGAACACATTCTGGATGAACTATGCGAGTAAACCAATTCCGCTGTCTATCAAAATTTTCCCTGCCAGAGTTGGGAATGCAATCGATTTATTGTTCTACCATGCTACACTATTCTTGCTAAACTGAACCAAACTTTTTGCAAAAAGCCTTCAACTGACGCCGACACCAGCCAGCACCACCATCACCGCGTTCGTTGGAAAATTGTTTGATAAAATATTCAGACCCCAACTTCCTCTCTCATACTCAGGTATATTCCCGTGACGTAGCCTGGAGGTTGAGCAGCTATTCTCATCCCCATCCATTCCACAACGAGCGAGCAACTCAGCAACAATCAACACAGCATAAAATTCTTTGTTCTCTGCTAGCGCTAATGAAGAAAGCTCCAAACTGCAAATGGTTCAACACTTTTCCGAGTAGATACAAGAGATTGCCAGAATGCGGCTTGGGAGGCTGCAGCATTCCTCTCAAAACTGTTGGAAGTTACTTTTTTCGCCTGAAGGCGCGCTTTTCCGCTGCGGAAGTTTCGCTGAATGGGAAGATAGCCGTGGAAACTACCAAGTAAGGCGGAGCCAAACACAATGCCATTTACGAGTATGATTTTCTACGCGGAAAAGTTGAGTTTTGATTTATCATGGCAACAATTGCAAATGTTGTAAGTTACAAATGTTGTAAGTTGCAACGTGATTGTAAGCTTTGCCTCGTGGCTAAGAGTTTCATCCGGTAATATCGCTACGTTAGACTTCTTCTTCTTCCTCGCATTTCAAGCTTATTGAGTATGGCATATTAGCTTATTTACAGCAAAAAATAAATTTTAATACTATATCCAGGAGGATGCACTTCAATCATGTCGAAAATGTCATGTAATTTATATGGCCACAACAATAAATAAATGCAGTAAAAGCAGTGTAATGTCAGTTCATGCACTGTATTAAGTATAATTTTCTTCTTTTTGACAAGTGATATTACATCATATTTTCGACACGATTGAAGTGCATCCGCTTTGATGTGATATCAAAATTATTTTTTTGCTGTGTTGGGTGCTCTCAACTTAGTGTTCTAGATGCACTTCCACAGTTATTAATTGAGAGCTTTCGATGCCTGTACCATTTTTGCATTAGTATAATTGTGTGGCAAGTACAATTATGAGAAGTCGAGAAATATTCCAACCCGAAAAATTCCTAGACCGGACCGGGAATCGAACCCAGCCACCTCCAGCATGGTCTTGCTTTATAGCTGTGCCTTTACTGACTGAGCTAAGGGAGGTCCCATTAGAGTTATACTTTAAATCGGCTTTCTTTCATAAGATGGTGTAAAACGTGAATAAATTTAGTTTAAGGATCAGATGCGTAAAAAAGTAAATTCGAGTTTAAGGAAAGACGTGTTGATCGGAAATCCATATCAAATCCTTCTTAAAAACAGTTGTTGTTGTCGTCGGTCAGTCGCCACCGGGATCAAAACCTAGTAAAAACAAGTTGAACGGTAAATTGATCATAGTTGTTTTGAGATATTAGGAGCTCGGTGGCCTTGTGGCGACCGATTTTGCTAACTGAGCAGAAGTCCGTGGGTTAAAACCCAAGCTCCTTCGAGATATTGAATCGTGAGGACATCAATTCAGCATATCGTTTACCAGAACGAATCCTGCTGCAATCTCAACCCTTGTGGCCAACATCTCAGTAATTTCTCGTGAAAGTGTAGAAGTGTTCTCGGCTTTCATTAAAGCGAGTATTACGTCAACATATTCTTGACCAGCATTTGGACGTGGCCAGTTGCCTAGTTTTAGATCACCAGTATTCACACATTGAGGATGATTGCTAGTCCCAAGCAACGTTAATTGGTTTTCTGTGTAATTACAGCTGATCTGACAATAACGGAGTTGCATCCACGAGCGGTCAATCATGCTCATGCTCATGCTTAACTCAATTCATGTTGATTCATCGGACTTAAACTTTATGAAAATGGATTTCTCCTCAGCTATTCTGTATGTCGCTTCCATTTGAACAGGATCCGCATTCAGTGGTTTCAAGAAACTAGTTATTTCGCCCATGGTGGGTTTTGCACTTCCATTCCCAAAGAAAAACATGACGGAATTCTAAATTTCAAAGCGACAAAAGCGATCGAGTTGCAGGCAAAGAAAAAAAAACCGCCCCGAACAATCACTAAACAAACTGTAGATAGCAATCGATACTGAGCGATACAACTGCTTATGCTTCTTCAACTGAAAGCGAACTCATGGAAATTCAATTGTAATCTGTTTTATTGTAACGATAAGGTTTATTGTATATTCATAATCTGGATGTCCCAAGTTTTCTTTTTCCTAGCTTTGATGATCGTACACGAGTGTGTACTCGCTCACAGCTTAGTGTTCCTTGAAGCACTTCTTCGGTTATGTCCATGGTAGTCGAGAAAATTTTCAATCCGAAATATTTTTTAGACCGGGTCGTTTCCGGCTTAGAAAGAACAACCGGTGGAAACTTACGATTTTAAATTGGCTCACCACTTGACTAGCCTATTGGTTCCAACAAATCGATTAACGTACCCTATTCTAGTCGAAATTCTAGTACTACACTATGTTTGTTTTGATTCGCTATGAAAGTTTGAAAGATAAAATGAGGGGTTCGTGGATTTTCCTGTGTTTCGAGGGGTGCAACGATTAGCTTGGGGCCGAAGAGAGTACCAGAGCTCAGGCAAAAAGTTCAGCACGTTTCTTCGGGACCTTCTGGTCTTAGAGTTACCTAGATGGTAATAATCTACCTTAACTGCAATCGTAGCTTCGCCGATTGCTTGCGGCTTCAGCACCTAATCGATACTTTCGAAGAGTGGTGCTCAAGAAACTATCTCACGTTGAATGTACAAAAATGTAATATTATCTCGTTTCATCGCAAGCTGAAACCAGTGCCATTCAACTATACGATAAATCACCAACTTCTGCAACGTGTGGACAATGTTCGTGACCTAGGAATCACGCTGGACTGCGCCTTAACATTCAAGCTTCATTACTCGGGTTCATTTTCAAGATCGCTGACGAGTTTCGCGATCCTGCCTGCCTAAAAGCTCTATACTGCTCTCTAGTGCGATCGATTTGGGAATTCAGCTCGGTAGTATGGTGCCCGTATCAAGCAGTTTGGATAGCGAGGATTGAATCTGTTCAAAGGAAATTTGTTCGGTATGCCTTTCGTCACCTTCCTTGGAATGACCCTGTGAACCTTCCGCCGTACGAAGATCGTTGTCAACTCCTGGGTCTTGAAACACTAGAACATAGGCGGACGATTAGTCAGGCCGTGTTCGCAGCAAAAGTACTTATTGGTGATATCGACTCTCCAGGAATCTTGGCTGAATTCGAAATCTACGCATCCGAACGAGTTCTTCGGTCGAGGAGTTTCCTGCATCTTGGACCTCGTGCTGCGAACTACAGTTTTTCGACTTTAACTGTGCAGCGGAAACCTTTCGTCACCGTATTCAACGCAGACTCCTGAGAAGGTGTGTATTAAATGTACACATGAAGGATTGTGCTACCTGTTTTTTTTTCGGTTCAACTGCATAACGAGGACTTCAACCTGTTTCACGGACAACTCTATGCCATAGGAGGATAACTTTTTTTTATACTATAGACTTGATTAATGTTAGTTGTAATTTATTGTATTATTGTGATTCATGTATTTCGAAAAGATGTGGGGTTTTTACGCCTTTTCTAGGCTTTCCCCCATCAGGCTTCATTTAGACACGTTAAATCCGATGAAGAAAAACAAATTAAATAAAAAAATAAATTACATAATATGATGTAAAGCGTGAATAAATTTGGTTGGAGGGCCAGGTACGTAATATTCGAGTTTAAGGAAAGACGTGTTGATCGGAAATCCATATCAAATCCTTCTCAAAAACAGTTGTTATCGTCGTCGGTCAGGTAATTACTGGGATAAAATTTAGTAAAATCAAGTTGAACGGTAACTTGATCGTAATTGTTTTGTGATATTAGGAGCTCGGTGGCCTTGTGGCGACCGATTTTGCTAACTGAGCAGAAGTTCGTGGGTTCAAACCCAAGCTCCTTCGCGATATTGAATCGTTAGGACATCAATTCCGCATATCGTTTTCCAAAACGAATCCTGCTGCAATCTCAACCCTTGTGCGGCTTTCATTAACGCGAGTATTACGTCAATACATTCCTACCCATTCCTTTCTTAACCAGCATTCAGACGTGGCCGGCACTGGTAGTGCCTAGTTTTAGATCACCAGTATTTACACATTGAGGGTGATTGCTAATCCCAAGCAACGTCTGTTGGTTCTCTGTGTTATTACAGCTGTTCTGACAATAACGAAGTTGCATCCACGAGCGGTCAATTATGCTCATGCTGAGGCATGGAAAATCATTTGCATTCATTTTGTGAATTCATTTACATTCATTTGCCTCTAACTGTTTTCTTCAACAGCATTCCGTAAAATGATGTAAAGAGCTTTTGTAGGTTTTGTCATTAGCTACAACTTTTTCAAATAAGTCAAATCCGTATCTCTTATGTATGACGAAGCAGAGCGAACAGAAACCACTACTGTTTTTCAGTGAATAAATTTTACATTCACTGAAAAACAGTAAGAAGTTCTGCCCGCTCTAGTTCGTGATGCATAAGAAATACAGATTTGAGTTATGAGCAAAACTTGTAGGTAATAACAAAACCTACAAAAGCTCTATGCATTATTTTGCGGAATGCTGTTGATGAAAAAAGTTAGAGTCAAATGAATGTATATGAATGTATGAAATGAATGCAAATGATTTTCCATGCCTGCTCATGCTCATGCTCAATGTTCATGTTGATTCATCGGACTTAAATTTTATGAAAATGGATTTCTCCTCAGCTATTCTGTATGTCGCTTCCATTTGAACGGGATCAGCATTCAGTGGTTTCAAGAAAATAGCTATTACGCCCATGGTGGGTTTTGCACTTCCATTCCCAAAGAAAAACTTGACGGAATTCTAAATTTCAACTCCAACGGCATCGACAAAAGCGATCGAGTTACAGGCAAAGAAAAAAAACGCTCCGAACAATCACTAAACAATCTGTTGATAGCAATCGATACTGAGAGATACAACTGTTTATGCTTCTTCTCATGGAACCTCAATTGTAATCTGTTTATTATAATCGGGTTTTCCCAAATTTCCTTTGTCTTACCTTTGATGCTCCTAAACGAGTGTGTACTCGCTCACAGCTTAGTGTTCCTTGGAACACTTCAACAGTTATGTCTAAACAGTTTTCAATCCAAATTATATTTTAGACCGTTTCAATTCCGGCGTAGAAATACTCTACGTTAACTGAATAGGCTATTTAGAGCTTTCACTATACCACTGTAGAGAATGGATGGAACTGGGCTAGTAAAGCGACATTGTTTGATGTAGAGAATGGATGGAACTGGGCTGGTTCGCTTTACTAGCCATCCATTCTCTACAACCACATATCCTTTTACTTCTTAAATCACAGTTCAAGAAAAGTTTCAAATTATAGGTAATGGATTTTCGAGTTTCTAAATTTGAAGAAATCTCCCGAATGCATTAATCTTAATGATCAATGTATATTTTAATATAGTTATTATCACCTTCTTCTTCTTAGTCTTCGCATTTCAAGCTTATTGCTTATAGCATATAAGATTATTGTGTGATCTCAACTTAGTGTTGCACCTATTTCCACAGCCATTAATTGAGAGCTTCCAAATACATTTTTTCCAATTTTCTTTGTCTGTTTTCTTCCTCAATCCAGTATTTGTTTCAATCTTTGTTATCTTAATGCCAGTTCAAATATCCCGTCCATTATTCTAAGCGACATGCATAAACTCTTCATCAATCTTTAAGCAAGTTCAGCGAACCAACCCAACTTGAGTACCGCATTAATCCTACCCACTTCCCGGCATAAATTGAATTTATATGTCCTAACCGCACCGAGTCAATGAACTTATCATCACTCATAAAGCATAATCTGTGTTTCGTGCCAAGAGCTCCAAGCACCGCAAAACGAGCCTACATCACGTCAAGTACCTACCTACATACCTTCTTGCTTCACATGAGGAAGGTACACATTTGTTTTTCCCAGCTCACATCACCCCACCCCCTCCCGGAAAAGTGCAAATAAAAAGCGCCCCAAAAGATCCCCTCGCCTTCACCGTCCATCCACCAGGACCAGGCAGTTCGGAATAATAATAGCTGGAATTTATCAGGGATTCACCACTGGGACGGCAAAACCGCATCATCGGCAGCATGTAGCAACCAACAAGGAACCACAGAGCGACACGGGCTGAGTCGTATAATGTGTTGAATATATTTTCACTGCAACCAAGAAGTGCGCATGAATTGTAGGGCGAGGGAGAGCTGTAGTACAACCGCAGCAGGAATAAAAATTCATGTTCTTCGATATCTTCGAGTGTTGGAGATGCGGTTTCTTGAGCACACGGGATTATGCTGCCACTCGGTCTATCGACTTGGTATAGAAGAGCACTGATGCATGAAAATGTACTCTTCAAAGTTAAAGAGCATGCAGCTGAGAGACTGTTTTCATGGATCAACGAAGAATTGGAAGAGACCCAGTATTTCTAATTTGTTTTCCTTTTTGTACGCCATTACAGTGCTTTTGGCATCCAGTACCGGGAGGATGCAGCACATTGTTATCGTATTCGTTTCAGCTCTCAGCCGAACAGCCATTGAAAGTGCTTCAACTCACGCTTCCTTGACCACCAGTTATATTAAATTTCGTCTCCTTTCCAGCATCTCGCTTCTCGAGCTGTGGATGGTATTTTACGGCTTTTTGAATTCTCTCCCTTTTGAAATCAACTCGAGAGGGGAAATGTTTTTGTTTTCCACAACATTGCAAAGCTGTTGTTTACCCACTGTAAAGTGAATCGTGGTGGGAAATTTTAATGAGTGCCCAACCGTTCTCTGTTTTCGTGGATGTCGGTGACTTGCTGGACTGTTTGGGGAACAACAAGTTCGTTTAAGCAATTGGTGGGTGTTTTTTTGTAAATTTTATGCTGAAAAATGTCTGTCGAAGACTGCCTACCGAGTCCATATAATGTGTAGCAAGCTCATTTAGACGATCTATATATTTGCTAGCTAAGTGCTCCGCAAATAATTATAAGCAAATAATGAGGCTAACGTCAGCGAGCATGCGACTACGTGTGTTCCACTAAATACTGTAACCGTTTGGTCAGAATTCCAAAGGTTTTTGCCATTTATGTTAAATGTTCAGAACCTTCCTCGAGCAAACAAAATTTGATATTTGATGAAAAGAGCATCCTGAAATCTACATTTTTTCTATTTTTTTTTTCTTTCTTACGAGTCAATCAGGATGCTTGCTGTTATCTTTGTGAGCATCACGAAGACAATTGATGGGGTTAGAAGGAAAGAGGTAGCTTTGATCGATTTTCTTCATCAACTTTCTCTTTGATAGCCACAGCTTTATAAGCAGATTTTGCGCTATTTCTGCCACATAGTTTCATAAAGGAGGTTCTCATACAGCATCCAGAATGGCACACGAGTCAAGGAATGTGTTTGCAGCTGTATTATTAACGAAAGAGAAAGTCGATGAAGAGAATTGATCAAAGTCACTAACACCGCTTTCCTTCTAACCTCCTCAATTATGATTTTCACAGTTGTTATATTTTACAACATACAACATCGATTGAAATATAGGTTGGTTTTTATTTTGAATAGATGAAACTTATTGATAACATTTTTTATTTTAAATGTTGATATCAACAAATATATTTCAAAACATACAGATTACAGATAAATTTAAACAAAATAATAACTAATCCAATTTGTACCTTCCTAAAGTTGTCCTAGCTTTCTACTCTCTATATGCAATTTTCACGCTGCCTTACTCTAAAAAGAACTATCAAATCTATACTTTCATCTCCTCATCTATCGTATAAAAAATTACCACTTCAGTCTGTTATTTGAAATAAGCATCTTCAACTATGTAATCCAATTTATTTTTTATTTTTTTGTTTTCCTACCATAATTATAATAACATATTGATGACTTATTTTGTATATTATTAACGAAATTACTGATATCAAAACGCATACATGATTTTGTTATCAAGAAAGCATGATTTGTTATCTTTTTAATATCCTTCATATAGGGTTACCATATGGTATCCTAAAGGAGGACATGTCCTTCTTTTTCAATAATTTTTCTGCATCCTCCTTTTGCCCAAAAATGTCCTCCTTTTTAATCCTTGATTTTTTTTCCAGTAACATATTCATAAAATTGTTTTCAAAGAGCGTTATTTGCAGAGTTTATTTGTTTAATTGTGTCGCACCCTTTATCTAGTCTAGCAAATGCCATTCGAAGGTGGAACTAGGAGTATAATACAACCGTCAACCCCCTTACATTTAGGCTGCGGTCCATTTGTTGAATTTTCACTTAAATTTGACAGTTGGAAAATTTTCAAATATACCTGCTATTCTACCAGACTTATTTCCGACAGACCAGGAATCAATTTTGACAATCAATTGGATTGACAAAATCGGACGGTCAACAACAGAGGGATTTTCGAACATTTTAATTTATTTTCGAAGTTTCAGTGAAAATTAAATTTGACATTTCGAAAATACATTAAAATGTTCAAAAATCCCTCTGTTGTTGACCTCGTGTGATTTTCGAGAAGGTGGATGTCAAAATTGATTCCTGGTCTGTCTGAAATAAGTCTGGTAGAATAGAAGGTTTATTTTAAAATTTTCTATCTGTCAAATTTAAGTTGAAATCCACCGAGTGGAACACAACTACACAGATTGAATCCAACATGTATTCGATTTTGACATTCTGGTTCTATGGGATTTTAGTTATTTCAAGCATTACTATTCAAATTGACGTATCTGATTTTGTAAACAATCACTTCAATCGACTATTTGTGGCAACTGCTAGCTCACTCAAAGAAACTAACAACACCAGCTAGTAGGGGAAAGATTCCCCTGCCTGATGATGGTATTTGTTTGTGTGGGTGAGTAAGCAGATAAGACAAATCGAGATTGCTTACAAAAGCAGATACGTCGATACTGAGAGTGAAGAGGCATGCGAAGGGAGAAATCGAATGTTAGAAATAATAGCAGTAATATAGTAAAGTCAATTGTAAAGTCAATGTTATTGCAGTGCTTATTATATGTGTCCATCATTTGGTTCAAGGGTCCAAATTTAGGAATTGTATATAGAACGCTAAGCGCGCCTCTTCGCTTCCACTAGAGTAGCGGCGTTAACGTCCTATGCTGAATCAATGGTAAAATTAACAGCTTGCTTAGATGTTCCATGTTCGTTTCAATCAGCGATGATTTTTGTACATGATAAAATTTGGCATGGCTGTAGTTTTCATGCAAATCAGCTAGACGAGATCATTTCCAAGAATCAAAAATTGAATATAAAGACTAGTTTGATGCATTTTTCAGAAGTATAACGAGAAGATGAATTGAATTTATAACGACTACAAGCTATGAACAATATCAATTAAACCTTTGCAAATCATGAATTGTGTTATAGCGCACATATTATTAAAACATTTGATAAAAACTCATTGTCCTCATTTAATGTTAAAAAGGAATAATTGTCCTCCTTAATCTCCAAACCTCAAATGAAATGTCCTCCTTTTCAAGTTTTTGATATGGCAATCAATCAAATACCATTTAGATCTCATTTTTGTTATGATTACTGTTAACTCGACACACAGTAGGCAAAATATGTTATTACGAACGCTAACATCAAAATATCAAATTTAGTTATCATTTTGTTTTCATTCTCTGCTCGGGTCGCTGCTGAGTCGACCGGGGTCTGTATGTTCGACTTTCAAGTAGGTCATTGGTGCGTGCTGAGTTATTTCGTTAGTTACAATACTTAATTAGAGAAAGGTCAGGCATAAGTTCATTTTAAGTTTTACGAAGGTTGAGCCAAATAGACAGCCAAACTTTCACCAAAAATCATCACAAAAGTTGGGGTACTATTGTGTTTCTCTTGAATAACTTTTTAGGAGCATCAGACTTGGTATGTCGGCGGACTGCTTAAATTGTTGGCCTAAAGTGGGGCGAAATTTGACCTTAAATTTGATACCCAATAATTCATATATATTAAAGATAATTGACACCGTGTCTTCAACCAGATGTTACACAGACTGAACATTTAACACAAAGACAACGGACAACTCACAACACCCAGTATTAAGGAAATTTAAGGGTTGCGAAAAGTTCCACCGGCTGGAGCGGGAATCGAATCCTCACTTCGTTTCACTCACATTTCGCCTGAACGACGAGTGACGCCGCTAACCGCACGACCACGAAGCCCACAAGTAGTTTCTATGGCTGGTGGTTAGTTTTAAATATGTGAATGGTACTTTCAACAAGAGTTGCGACCTATCACAATCACGATCGCCAAACAGCTGATGGTAGTAACGCTTTGTACATTCCTATCAATGTGCTCGTCGAAGCTCTCTCCATGACCATCCATCAAGTTGACGAAAGAAGTAAAAAGCAACTGATGAATGTCGTCTTCTGTTGTGATCCATCACCAATCTGGTCATTCCCGACAATCACGACACTCATCTGTGCTCGTTTTGAAGCAGTTGCTGCTTTGCTTGCTTATGTGACTGTGTTGGTGAGTGAACCCAACAGCTTCCGTTTCATGTTGCCTGCTTTGTTTGAAACTCACACAGTCACGCCTGCCGAGACGAACTTGGAATGCGTAGGCATTGTTTTCATTTTCTTCTGTCGTTTCGCTTTCTCTCATGATCGTACTGCAGAAGTCTTCACTGTTTTCGTTGTGCTTTTCATCATCAGCAGTGAGTGTAACGTTTTGCTTGTGAGCAGCGACCATTACTGGTGATTGTTGTTTGCCATGGCTCTAACTCTCACTGCTTGACAAAACGATCTGTCAGCGATAGTCGGTTGATGCGAAGACGAGTGTCACGTGAGTGTCGTGATATTTTGCATCACTGTTTCAACGACGATGGCGACGACGATGGCGACGACGACGACGACGAAAACAGCAAATTTCTACGTTAACTGACATAATCCCCAGCCATCGAAACTTCCTCAAAGTACCAAGGCTGCAAAATGCGTGCCGATTCATGGTTGATTCAGCCACCATTTGAAAGGTATGGCTATCTACTTTCATTTAGAACATCGGGTTTTAATGATCGAACCTGTGGTTGGCCATCCGATACGAAAAAAAAACCCGAAAAAGTCCAGAGCGCGTCGATTCATGTTGACAGGACTGGTTCTCGGCAATTTGGTTACCAAATTTTATAATTGAGCCACTATTTGAAAGGTGTGACTATTTACATTCGAACGACACAGACAGGGAACCGATTGAATCTGTGGTTGGCCAGTCGGGACGGAAAAATCCGTGAGAGGTGGCTCTGTGGTAATTCGGATTTACCGGAAAATAATCAATTCCTTAAAATAGACTTAGAGATCGCGATTTTCTCTAAATTGAACACCACATCGATTCTGCTACCTGCTGACCAGGAAACGGTCCTATGAATATCCTGAATCACCGGTAAAATGGTGAATTCCTGAAAGTAGATCAAGAGGTCATCGATTTTTTTTCTAAATTGCATACAATCATGATAATATAAAAAATATGCCATAGTTTTTTTGCCGGGTGGCTGAAAAATGGACCTCAGGGTATCCGGAATCACCGGGAAAATGGTCAATTCCTGAAAGTATACCTAGAGCTCCATGATTTCTTGTTAATTGTATGTAATCATAAGCATAGAATATATATGCCATCACCATATCTATTCTGCTACCACGTGGCCAGAAAACGGACCCCTGGATTTCCGGAATCACCGGCAAAATGGTCGATTCCTGAAAGTGGACCTAGAAAATCCATACAATCATGAGCAAAGAGAAAATATGTAATCACCAAAGCGATTCTTCTACCAGGGTCCTCTGGGTATCCGGAATCACCGGGAAAACGGTAAATCTCTGAAAGTAGACCTAAAGATCCGTGATTTCATACAATCATGAGCATACAAGAAAAATACCATCACCATATCAATTCTGCTACCGGGTCACCACAAAACCGTCCTGTAGATATCCGCAATCACCGGAAAAATGGTAAATTTCTGAAAGAGATCTTTCAGAAATTGGTGACCAGGCCGGCACTTTATTTTGCTGGTTCTCAATGAAAAAATTTCCTAGATTCAGCTAACAAACGGGAATTTTGCCGAGATCTCAGCCCATCTTGGCAAAAAAATCTAAGTGTGTAGACCTGTAAATCCGCGATCTTTTTTTTTAATTGCATATTGCCAATTCAGAAAAAATAGCATTTGGCGTCAGATTATCAGCTTTAATAGCATGCTGTGTCTGTCAGTTGCCTGTGTCTGTTATTTTTCCTGAAACAGCAATACAACCATGAGCATAGAGGAAATATATCCCAAGTAACATTTTAAGTTTTATGAAATACTACAAAGCAATCTAAAACAACATTCATAAAACCCTGGTCAAGACTATTTTGTCATTAATGCATCCACCAAAACCTCATTAAGACTAGAATATGTCTAGTTGGCCCACCCTGGATTAGGTTCTGAAGGGTGTATTCTCGAAGCTCTTCAAGATTGATTTGCTGCAAAAGGTTGTATGACGAACGCATTGATTGCTATTTGAAAGCTACAATAAAAGCTATTTAGCAACAATAAAAACCTTTTGCGAGCTATTTCTCCTAGCCACTTGCTAAATCCATAAGAAAAGCATCAATCAAGATAGAAAAGGATTTATGAAGCTGAGCTTATAAAAATAATTAAAATAGAAACTGATGCTATAAAAATCTTATTGAATATCCAAATTTATTACAATAGTTCTAATAAAGTGGCCTAGTTTTAAGTGTCTTATTAAATTGTATGTGAAATTTACGTGAAAACATCGAAAAAAAAATAAGTCCGCCCTCGTAAAACGTCGATTTGACTAATTATTTTACATTGAAAAAAAAAATATTCTTCAGATCGAGCTTGGCTGAGATTTTTTTTAGTGATTTTCGCATTTAAATGTTTGCTCATTGTTAAATTTACCAAAATATAGTTATATCCAAGGAATATAGATTGAACATCGAGGATTGTACAAAATAAGCAAACTAATTGTAACATGGCGGTAATTTCCATGGGTCATTTGTTTTTTTTTTTTTTTTTTTTCCTTTGGTTTGTTTTTTCCGTCGATCTTGTTTTCCGTGCTGAGCACCAATGCTACCGACGTGCCAGGAAGGCAGCTCCCACACCTGGACGCTACCTATCGACCCATCAACTCATGAACCGGGGACCAACGGCTTTACTTCCCATCCGAAGGAAGGCGTGATCAGAGATGTTATGCCTCAGAACATCCCGGCGGCGCCGACTGGGATTGAACCCAGGCCTGCTGGGGTGAGAGGTAATCACGCTTACCACTACACCACCGGCGCCGTTTATGGGTCATTTGTGAAAAAGTTGTTTTGCTTTCTAGAAATCCTTAACAAATTCATAAGGTTTCAAAATGGCTTTTAGGAAGAAAACTTGCAGCCTGAATTGTATTTATCCAAAGCCATTTTGCTCGATCCTAACCCGTTCAGATTTACGACAGCTTTTACGGAGGCAAAGTTGCCTGCAAAAAATTAAACATCAAAGTTTGTTTATCTTTCGATAGTTGCGCTGTGGGATCCAGGTTTCTTTCAGGCGGTTTTCTCCCGAAGGATTGTGAGCAGTTACTCAGATAGTTTGCGATACTGTTTTACAACATTTCGCATTTAAAACAGCTGGAAGCGCAATCGTTCCCGAAAATGACCCTCTTCTTCCGGATGGTTACAGAAGTCCACCATCCAACGATGCAGGGATGTACGCATGAATGAAATTTTGATTTTTTCGCCGAATAAAATCGTTGCTATGGATCGGAAATCCGCTAATCTCCGCTAATTAAGAGTTTGAGTGGTTTGCTGAGTGTTATAAAACTTTCGAAAATGTGTTATGAAGTCGAGGGCCACGCTCACTTTACTCTTCTCCGCCAGATGGTCAGTCGTTGATGGTGTGCTGGTTCTTCTAAAGAAGAAAATTTGGATTTCGACTTGCATTTTTCTCGGAGACAAACCAGCGTTCAGCTGAAAGTCTCCTTAATAAAAATAACTAACTAACTTTTCATCCTACTTCGTCTATCCTTCGAGATTTCTTCGTCATAAATTTGCCTTTTATTAACTATGAGGAACCATTAATTAAGCTCAATTTGTAAACAGAGTAATGGGTGAGTTTATGATGCACTTTAAAAACCTTTTATAATGATAGAACAACTTTATAGAGTATTTTATCAAGACATTAATAAACATTTGCTAATGAAGTTTATGATTGATTTACAGAACAGTTTTATGGAGGGATTGAGAGCTACTTTAAATTTATTTTTTAAACAAGAAAGATTTTAACTTTCTCGGCAGACTATTAAAGGTTTTTAAAACAGCAAAAAGATGAATTACTAAGCAGGAATGTTTTACACTTTGAAATGCTGTATTTAAACTAAATGGATTGTTCATTGCCTTTTACACTATAAATCAGAGTGGATGCCAAATGGTTACTGAATTGTTACTTGGGATGTCATCACCATATCGATTCTGCTACTAGATGGCCAGGAAACAGTCATGTGGATATCCACAATGAAAGTAGACCTATCGATCGGGGATTTTTTTAAATTGCAAACAATCATGAATATATAGAAAATATGCCATCATCATATTAATTCCTTTTCCGGGTGGCCTGAGTATCCTGAATCACCGGGAAAATTGTCATTTTCTGAAAGTAGACCTAGAGATCTGCGATTTTTTGTAAATTGTATGCAATCATAAGCATATATTAAATATGCCATCACCATATTGATTCTGCTACCGTGTGACCAGCAAACGGACCTCTGGATATCCGGAATCACTGGCAAAATGGTCGATTCCTGAAAGTAGACCTATACAATCATGAGCATAAAGGAAATATGTCATTACTATATTGATGCTGCTACCAGATGACCAGAAAAGGGTCCTCTGGGTTCTGTCAAATCAAATGAAGATTCAGAATATATTATTCGGAGTATTTTTTTAAATTTATTTGGCCAGACTCAACCGAATTAACTTTACAGAGCCGAGGTTTATTGTTCACTAAACAATACACCTTAAAACTATAGTCAAAAGGTACAACACAATAAACATTTTATCTTCCGCTATCCAATAAGCCTCCTCTACCAGAACGAGAGCCGCTTCCAGTGGTTTCATTGTAAGGCAGATTCGCCAACGGGGGGTCAGAGCACTTCCATTGCAGCAATGGACGCAAAACGTGGTTAGCACTCACACATTCATCACGAAACGGTTGCTTTCCATGAACTGCTGATGAAGAACAATGAGGAGGACCACACAATGGTTGCTATCGAGTAAACAGACGATCGCGTGACACACATTGAGAGTGGTCTGCTTCTGTCGACAGCCGAGTGAACACTGTTTTGGAGTATTTGAAATCTTATGAGTTGTTGACAGAGGGAAATGGCCCTGCCTTAGAGGTTAACATTCATACCTCTCACGCCAAAGCACAGTGGGCCAAAAACGCAATTTGCATGACAAACACATCTCTTAAACGGAGCAGTGATTAACAAGCCCATGACTGAAAATTCCTTCAATAAAAATAAAAATAATAAAAAATAAAATTTTTAACCGAGTATTCTCGAAGCTACTTTGAAAGAAGTAACGAAAATTTATTTATAAAGGAAATGACTCTAATGTTGGCCTATGGATCTAAGATTGGGCCCATCGTTAAAAATCTGCTATTTATCAATTTTATCTAGATGAACGCGTCATTGTCGAAAAATGTTCAAACTTACTCCTACCTTGTGTCTCAACTTTGCGAATTGTGGCCACAGCACGGCCACAGTGTGCGCACAGGGAAAAAAGTGCATACGATGCACTTTAGAAGAGCAGAGATGCCAGTCCGAATGTCACTGATACCCACACTTGCAATTTTCGGTTGCACCAAATTAAGAAAAGGAGTTCTTCCACACCAGTTTAACTACAGAAATATTCAGTTTAAATTTTAGGTTTATCACTTTGAGCTACTACTAATGGATATTTTTAGGCATTTTTAGGGCATTTGTGAAGTAGGCCGTGCTAATAAATTGATATATTTTTGTTGTAATGAGTGATTTTTTCGTGAAAAAAATAAATTCAATGTTGAAAAAATTAATAATGCGTAGGGGAATTGTAAAAATTGTGTCGTGGAATTGTACGTGATTTAGGTGATGGTGACAACATGGAGACACACTCCTTTCAGTCGCTGGCGAATAGTGGATTTCAGGAAGACAGCAGTTTGTTACAACCGGCGCTGACGCAGTAGCTCTGTTATATTAAAACAACATCAACGCATCATTAAATACGCGTCAATCAAGATGCATGATTGAAGGTTTCAATAAATTATCAGTGGTTTATTTGCATCGATACACCCAACCGGGGGATGTAAGATTCGCTTACAATCATGTGGGATTCATCATCAGAGGATGTTAGTGGAGACTGCATGAACCGAGGATGCGATATACCTAGCTGCGGTCAAATGCAAGAAAATTGGAGACCGAAAAACGTAGAGTGTATTAGTGAGGTAAATTAGTTATGTCAAAAAAAAAATAGGAAACAGATTGCCGACTGGACTCGAACCCCGAACGTTGTGATTATCAGACCTATGTTTTCTCCACTGCTCTCTCCATGCTCCTGAATATGGACAGCCTAAAAGCAAACATGGAGCGCTTATTTTCTCGCATACTCGACTTCGTATGCTTTTTCTGCTGGAGAGATTCGAGGAAAGTGTGTGCGTCGTTCTACAATGTTCTACAATGTGCGTCGTTCTACAAGCTTACTGGTAAAGTCGAAAGCGTAGATAGAACACGAAATAAAAAAGACAAAAAACCATTACATCGCATGCATGCTAAATTTCTAACATTCGTTGCGATGTTCATGAACAGAGGATGATAGGAAACGGAACTAACATTCATTGTAATAGATTTTTGGTTTGCGTGTAGTGTATTGGGGCGGGGCTTATTGTGTGTGAAAATAGCTTCGGAATACTTGAGTTCTTGAAATAGTAGACGCGGTAGAGCTGTCATCTTCTAATTCCCGGGTACAAGCTTCTTGCAACCATAAGACGTGATTACAGGGAGGTTTTATTCATAATGCCACTGCCAGACAGTGGGAGTTGAATTGTGAATACATTCATACATACATCAGCTATTCCATAGCAACACGATATAGTGGTTCTCAGAATTTCGTAAAAAACTGGAAGTTTTGTACCTTATCGTAAAATATTAGACTTTTATTTTTTTTACTTTGTCATTAGGGTGACCATTTCCATGTTCAATTTTTTCAAAAATTACTTTTTTCAAAAATTCATAACTTTTGAACCACTGATTTCAAAGATCAACATATCAAATGAAAGGTAATAAAAAACAAATTTTAGAGAAAGAGCATACTGACATGAAAAAATTAGGATGGTGTATTGAAAAACATTGATTATATTTGTTTTTTTTTATGGTTTTAATGATTTATAGACAGAGGGCACAATATGTTTCTATATTTTTCCTTAAAAGTTAGGTTTTTTACACAACATATCATCGATCGATGTATTTTTCTTTTCGTTTTTGTGTAACAGACCCTTCTACTTTTTTTGTTCATTAGTTATATTGTTGTGAAGTTATCAAGTTGTGGGTTTCAACTCAATACTCCTATTCGACTAAACTACCATACTACGTGATCATGTTACAGTCGCTATAAATCAATCGAGACGCATTCTAGTCTAGTCGGATAGGAGTATTGAGCGAAAACCCAAAACTTGATAACTTCACCACAATATAACTAATGAACAAAAAAGTAGAAGGGTCTGTGCCTAGGGGCACAAACGGAAGCTTGACGTAGAACCGCTAGTGGACGGAATAAATGTGAAGAGCATTTAGTTCTTTTAATTGATCAATTATTTATTATCTCAACTCTCCGTTTTTGGATTGTAGGCGTACCAAATTTGTAGTCGAAGAATTCGAAGAGAAAGTTGATTAAGAGATTCAATCAAAATCACTTTCACCCCTGCTTCCAAGTTTGGTTACAAGATTACAACTCTGGAGAGCATTTTGTGTGGTTGTTGGGGGCTTGTGGTTCTGAATATGGACAAACAAGCACAGATAAATTCCAACTCTTTACTGATGTAAGCTTGATGGCCCTGAAAAGGGCCGTTTTATTGAAGAGGACATCCATGGCCACTTACGCTTGGCGTGTTTAGTGTAGATGACAGCATCACGGACCTCATTTTTCAGGAACACCTACAGCACACCTCGTAGATCAGACCGGAGATACGTTTTACACCACCACGGCGAACCAGACGACCGATGGCGGTTATCTCGAAAAACTTTGCGATGACGCTTGGCGCCTCCTTTACCAGACCTTTTCCTTCTTTGCCACGACCAGTCAATTGTTGCTTGTTAGGTGTGAAGGAGTGGACTAGCCACCACCTTTCTACTGATGCTATTGCTGTTCACCACGCCGTCCGAAGAAAAATGAGCTAATGCCATACAGCAGCGCTCTTTTATATCTTTTCAGGTTAAAGCAGAATGATGTGCAACCAAGTGGTATAAAAGTTACAAAGACTCCTCCCATTATGAGTAGTTTGCTATCAAGTAGCGACACTGGCTCTTTTCCTTTTGCGTACACGGCGAATGAGAACGACCCAAATTTGAGTTTAGTTCACTCATAATCGCTTAAAGTGCAGGAACTCAGCGATGAGTAAATTTGTCTCATGGTTTTCTGTGGAAAACCTAAAAAATCTGCAGGAAAATGAGGAAATTGACGAAAATTTTATTCAGTATTGGAGTAGTACCAATAGACTTAGTGAATCCAATCTTTATTTTTCTCAAATTCGGAAATTTTTTCCCTAGAAAATCCTGGAAAAACCTGGGAAGACATGAGGCAAATTTATTCATCGCTGAGTTCCTGCACTTAATTTCTTATTTCTGAGATAACTAAACTCAAATTTGGGTCGTTCTCATTCGCCGTGATATCACCTTGAAAGATATCGGCGCCGGTGGTTAGCATGATTACCTCTCACCCCAGCAGGCCTGGGTCCAACCTACATTTCTGATCACGCCTTCCTTCGGGAAGTAAAGCCGTTTGTCCCCGGTTGAGTTGATGGGTCGATTGGTAGGGTCCAGGTGTGGGAGCTGCCTCCCTGGCGTCGGTAGCATTGGAGCTCAGTACGGAAAACAAATCTCGCTTCACTTTTCAATAGGTCCTACCTACATTGATCGATTCTCTTCATCGACACTCTCTTTCGTAAATAACTCGGCTTCACAAATGTTTCCTGCCGTCTTCGTCGAATTAGATGCTAGATTGTTGTTTCTTCCATCGAAAATAACCCCTGTGTACCCCTGCTTCCAGTTTGATTACATGAGCATTTTGTGTGGTCGTTGGTTCTGAATATGGACAAACAGGCAGATGAATTCTATTCCTACTCTTTACTGTAATAAGCTTGGTGGCCTGGAAAAGAGCCGTGTTGTTGCCAAAGTAAGTGATGATTTAACCTCCGAAACCAAACACAGTGCGTCTCTGTCACTTCAAAACGTAGATGACATCCATGGCCGCTTACGCTTGGCGTTTTTAGGGTAGGTGACAGCATCACGGATCTCATTTTTCAGGAACACCTTCAGCACACCTCGTAAATCAGACCGGAGATACGTCAGACACCGCCACGGCGAGCCAGACGACGGATGGTAGTTATCTCGAAGAATTTGCGTTTGGTTCTGAATATGGCGATGAGTGTGCAAAATATTACGCAATTCCATCCTCCCTATTCGCACGCGCCCGAGGATCGGAGACGAATGCCACTTCGACTTGTTTCGTCTACTTACTACTCTCTGACGACTGTGCTGGGGAAGCAGCATATGCATGTAGGTGATTGGTGGATTTGTTAGTTAATTCGACGCTTTTGGACAATGCTGGACATTTACCAGTTTTTCAGTAGTTTTTTGCTGAAAATCAACATTCGGAAGCATTGTTATCGATGCGTAGCCATATTTCTGATCGATTGGTGATAAAGTTATTGAAATTGGACCAGGGACAGCTGTGTTATTAACGTTCAAAATCTTTCTTAATTTGTTACATGTTCCATTTTCGGTTTTCACAAAGTGTACCCCCATATAGAAATCAAAGACGTAGTCCTACGTCATTAAACATACGATTTTTTGGACTACCCTACCATGAAAGTGGTCGCCCTTATGACAAAAAAAATATGGGTCTAATATTTTGCGATAAGGAACAAAACCACCAATTTTTACAAAATTCTGAGAACCACTATATCGTTTTGCTATGGAATGGCTGCATAACGAAAACTATTTATTGGCGTAAACAGATAGTTTACAACTCACCCGCATATATCGCACCGAAATCAAACGTTTTACTACTCTGATATTGTGGAAACTTAATGTATTCAGAAAACATGTTTATCTTCAATCCTTTAAATTTTTCGAACCTCTTAACGGAATCCCTTTATCAAGAGCTTTGAGTGGGTTGGTTTATTTCCTATAAATTCCGTTATGATTGCTTATCTTTTGACAGATACGTGTATTTCGTCTACTACTTGCAGACTTCATCAGTGCCAAGTACTCAACACCACATGTTTATCTTGAAAACAAAATGTGCAACTATTCTAAAGACGCCTTCCACAGCCTGCTGTTTCCAGCACCAATTTGAAGGTTGAGACTTAGGCTACCACCATGAAAAGATTTCATACTGTTACTTTTTAGTGCAACATGTAAAATAATAGAAATTGTTTCAAGGAAAGTAATGAAATCGATAGCAGTAGTAAACAAATTAAAAAAAAACATACGTTTGTTAAATAAAAGAATATTTACCCTTTACAAAATTGGTATACAAATTTTTTGATAAGGGAGCTATTGGATCATTCACCAATTCTTCATACAGCACCTCTATCCCATCCTCTATTTTCTGGTTGTTGTTGTCCAACGATGCCATTGCACTAGCGTACGTACTGTTATCCGAGGAGCCGTCTTCGCTCTGTTCTTTGCTCTGTATGTTTTCATCCTTATGGTCCTGCCTATTTTCTTCTTGCGGTTGCTCATGCACCCGGTATCCCTTCGCCTTACATAGAAAGCATTTATCCTTATTCCCAGCATAGAATATATTCTCCTTCCGATTGAGGGCATTAAGCGAACAGAGAATCTCCTTTTTCACGTCCATGTACACTAGACTGATGCGAGATTTGAAATTTTCGCTCCACTGTGCTCAAACGGTTCCAAATCGGATCCTGATTAGCCTCCCAATATTTGAACTTATTTAGTTAGAAACTGACTGGTCACAAACCATTTGAAGTTTATACAGAAATTATTATTGGAAAACCAAAATTTTGGTTCATATCTTTCTCAATATTAGCCAGTTCACTCTGCTTAAGAAAATGATAGCTGCGCTTGATGAAAATGTTCTCAGCTACAACATTGTTCAGGTCATGGAGGCGACCCCGGCGTAGTGGTTAACATCCATACCTCTCACGCCAAAGTCACGAGTTCAAATCTCACCCCCGGACATGTCACGAATGACCCTAGAGTATTAAAGTGACTATAATAAAAAAAAAAAAAAAAAAAAAACCATGGTTCAGGACCTTTTTTCAATTAAATGTAAGGCACATAAGTATTCAATTATTCCAGTCACTGATGTCTTATAATGATGCTCAATCAACTGTACAGCAGGCAACATTGGTGTTTGTGGGGCATTAAGGTTCAATTTACTTTGATGCTTTTTGGAAAATTTCAAAAGCAGTTTATTTCGACGTATTACTTTAGATTGCAAAAAGCTCGCGTCATTTTGTGTAAAATATCAAAAGGAATCGAATAGGTCACAAAAATCATGGCTACTATGTCACACTGCAGAATACAGTGTTGCCCAAAATACAGCTGCTTAATCATGCCATAAGATTATCAATCTCTTAATTAATTAATTATTATTTAGTTTGACGCTGAGCTGAAAAAAATCGTCTGCAAAGTTGTAGCTGAGAAAATTTCCCATTATAATAGCGATAGAAATTGTTATCAGTGCAATATGGAAAAAGGCTAGAAGACAGTGAACAAAAAATTTGGGTTTCCCATAGTAATTTCCATATAAACTTCAAATGGTTTGTGCCGAGTCAGTTTCTTACCAAATGAGTTTAAATTTCGCAAGGCTAATCAGGACCGATTCGGAACCGTTTGAGCACTGTGGAACGAACATTTCAAATTTTGCATCAGTCTAATGTACACACCTCGCACACCTGTTTACATGTCGAAACACAACTCCGCAGGGAATTTCTCCCGGATGACACATTTCTCCTTCCCGTATGTTCCCAGCGCCAATGTTAGATCATTATCTGGCACCTCCAGGGGTAAATGCATACTTGATTCAGATTTGAAGTTGACGAAGATCACCTTCTCTTTCTCAATCCGGTACCATGTCAACAGGATTCGCTTCCAGTGATTTCACGAAATTAGCAATCTGGGTTTCGCCCTTTCATTTGGATAAGAACAGCAAAGGGTGTACTTTATTTCCACAATATCGACATTTTTGCTTCCAACGGCGACAACAAAGGCACAAACAGAGCTGCAAGCAATGAACAAAGCGCACCAAAAGAAGTAAACAACTGTCTATAGTGTGATCGACCGAATACAAACTGCTGCTGCTTCGACAGCTGAGAGCAAACTGAAAAATATTTGTTGAAATTGATGTAATTTTCAAAATATTCTACTGTAGCCCTGACCTGTTAACGTGAAACCAAGAAGCGACCGAAGATATTGTCATTCCGCTAAAAAGAATGCTAGAAAAGATTTTTTCATTAATTCTTCCCAAGAAACGAGAAAAGCATGTCATTCAAGCATAAGATGATTCAATTTAAATTAATTTCAACATTTTATCGTCCCCGACAAAGGACTCCTCTGAGAACCATCGAGCGTGGGCGGTCTAATTATTTCAATCATTTAACCTTTCATGATTCCCGTCGTCGGTTCCAGCAGCATAGTCCCACGCAGCATACCTGTAATGGCCTTGTCCGACTATGCTTTTCAGCCGCGTTTTGCCCTGTGTCCGTGTTGTGAGCGAGTTGCAGCCAACGCAAAAAACCACACTTTGTGCTACCCACAATCACCTCGTTTAATTCCTGTTCATGAGACCCTTATCCCACGAGGACACAGCACCACCATCTTCATCGTGGCACAAAAGAATCCCGTGCCCGCTGTCGGCCCAGGTGGGAAAAAAAAGATACACGAAACATCCACTTGCCACCCACTTTGGGAGCGAAAAGGATTCAAACATTCCCCATTCACTTTTATGCCCGAAGGAGCTCTGAAATGTACGACGGGAAACAATTTCCTTCCGTCAGATTCCGAACCCCCACGCATTCCGAGGAAATCCTGTTTGTCGAATGTTTGTCCTTTTTCTACATCCGTCTGAAGCTTAAACCATAAAAGTGGAATGCACTTTATATCTAAAAAGCGGAAAACACGAATGGAAAGCACGGCCGGTAGAGCCTGATTTGAGAAATTTGTTTACATGTCATTGTCATAATGCGGGAGTGTATCTTTGGGAACCTGAAGGCAAATGGGCGAGGATGACGACGACGACGACGACGATGACTTTTCCCCCAGGTGGTTCTGCCCAAGATGGGTTTTAACCTTTGCTTTCCTTTCACGTCCAGAGGTTGAGTATCATTTCACATATGGTTTTTTATGCTGCTACTTCTCTTCGTGTGCCGTTTCTTCAAGTGGGTGGGTGGTTGTAAATGACATGAACGAGTGGGAGTATAAATCTGCTCTTGAAGGATAGCGTATTCATATGTACAGTACTCTGTTATCATGGGTGTTTGTGTGAGGATCGACCTAATGGCATGTAAATCGAAGTGCTTGATTGATGAACTATTTCACTCATCTTCAACTGATTCGTAACAATTGCCAAAAACTGTTCGCAGCTATTTTTTACCAAATCTAAACGCAAAATTAGCTACGTGAAGTGAGGGTTGACTCTCACTGTAAACACTCACACCATGGATTTTAGCACACGCAAAGTAAACAATTCTCACGTGCGTGGTCTTGATAGCGTGCTTCTTTACCCAAGGGATAGAACCCAACGATGCTTATCGACCGTGAAATTTTGTTACCCAGACGGATTTTCGGCAAAACATAACAGCGACAGCAAACAGCGCCTGCCATCACCGATAATGCAGGCAGTCGCGTGTACCGTTCCACCTGCCGCTATCTTATCTGGCAGATCTTGAGAAATTAACTACCGAAAATCCAAGACCCGTGTTCCCTCTTTCAAAATTGCTTCGTTTCGTTTGTTCTATGTAGAAAGCAGGAAAATTAGAAAAGTTAATTTCACCCTTTCGTTTGCTCCCTGCCACGATTGGTGGAAACAAATTCTCAGTTGGAAGACTTTTACCTAAGATCGGTATCTTCCGAGGTCTTTGTAATTGCCTTGGATCGAGTCTAAAAATGGTGGATCTCAATTTGGATAGCTTTGGTTAGATAACTGTCATAAATTGAGTCAACCGTTTGCAATTATAGCAAAGCCACGTTCTATACGGGAGCTGCATTCAAATACAGCAATTATTTGAAATACGAGTTGTTTGTTACTATACTACTTTTTTGATCTAGTACAGGACTTCAATCAAAATGTCAATCCTGGTAAGACACCTTCATCAGTTTCAAATGAATACCTCCTTCTTGTGTGTAATCCAAACCATCAACCTGTTTGCATTACCCTGATTAATTTTATTCATCCTTCACTCAGCCTCGAGCGGAGTTTGAATATAGTCTTGCTTCTCTACATACGTACATATACCTACGTCAACAGACTCCAGCAACTGATCCTTCTTGACATGAGCGAAAAAATAACGCCTAGAAGCGTTTCAAACAGGCTCGGCTTCTGGGCACATCCCGCATCACCTGATTACTGCATCCAAGCATGGTGCCTCTTCCCGACCTGACTGATGGAGTTTTCCTTCAAAAATCCCTCAAGTGCATAATAATTCATAAACGCTTTCGGTACGCCGTCAACTCTATCATCATCATCATCGTCGTCGTCGTCGTCGTCATCGGATATGTTCGTAGTCTTACAAACCATTGGGCTATGATGATGATGATGATGATGACGGTGGCGGCGTGAAAAAAAGATCGGATAGATCAAAAAGCTTTCGTCCCAAGGCAGCCGGCAAAAGTGATGACAGCATAACTGCAACGCTTTTGGGAGCTTTTTCCGTGCAAACACTATAGGTAACTACCTGCCTGAATGTATAGTGACGACGTCGAACGGACGGTGGGTGGTACTCATCAGGGAACGTGATTGTTCCTTTCTGTATAGAAAATTCGAAGGACGATGGCTGATGGCAGGTAAAAGCAGTGTTGCACTTGAGTCTTTAATACTGTCCTGTGGCGGTTGAAGGCACTCTGAAAAGAGTCCAATTATCTCCAAGTGGTTCAATGGGGTTTGCCGTGCTTGGGCTTGCAGACAATAACACAAGAAACATCCAAGTGGGCGGTCGTCGCTTGAACGTGTCGCTGAAGAAGCTGCTCCATCACCGGTTGTGATTGTAGTTTCAGCGAACTATGCTGTCTCCGATTGACGTCCAGCAGCACTGAGTTTAATCCAGCGTGAGCGGCAGTGGAAAACTTTAGCCCAGCGGGAACCGTAACATCACACCTCACTAACTGGTGCCACCGAAAGCAGACTGCCAAACTCGGTCTGAACATTAAATTAGGATGGGCGGGAATATCTGCTTGCCAAGTCTTTGGTATATAAGTTGTTCGCTGATTGGTATAAAGTAGAAAGCAAAAAGGAAAACTTATGCCAACAAAGTTGTGGCAGCTTTTGAGCATGTAGATTCACCGACCGAGATTGGGTTGGCATAAATTCTGTTTTTCATTGTGGTTTTATAAGTGGTTATCGAAAGAATCCCAACCCTCAAGTGTTCAATCATGTGGCGACTGTTGGCTGGTGATAGTAAGTAAATAGATATATTGTGGTAGAGCCCGGCGCTGATGGCGTGCTTCAACAGACTGATTGAAACCTCTTTTGGTTATGTTCAAATTTGAAAAATTTTCCTGGAAATTCTAACACAATTTGACTCAGTATATGAGTAACCTACATTTTTTTCGAATTTAAGTGAACGAAAATCAAATATGACAATTGGCCAAGTTGCAGCTGTAACCATTGCTTCTGAAAAGGCAACTAACGTATTCAATTAAACATTACGAGATGTGCTTCCAAGCTACAGCAGATATTTATGACCAAAAATTATCAACAAATTATTTTCGTGTTGAAGTAATGAAATTGGGTTGTTAGCGGAATGCTTAAATAAAACAGCGTAAAAGGTTATCTTCCATTTAATTCCACTTAATTAATTTGGTATCCATGACAGATACATATTTCGACTACAATGTGCAGTATTCATCAGTGCCATTCCCTTACTTACCATTACCAATCAGGCTAAGGCCTTGTTGTCCTCTTCTGTCCGAAGAAGTCGTCTCCTCTCTACTCGATCTAAGGCCACAGTTCGCCAGTCTCGTAGTCTGCGAAGGGACTGCAGGTCACCTTCTACTTGGTCGATCCACCTTGCCCACTGCGCGCCTCTTTTTCTTGTTCCTGTTGGGTCGCTTTCTAGAACCATTTTCACTGGGTCGTCGTGCGGCAATCTTACGACGTGCCCAGCCCACCATAGTCGCCCAATTTGTGCAATGTGGACGATGGATGGTTCTCCCAGCAGCTGGTGCAATTCGTGGTTCATTCGCCTCCTCCACATTCCGTCATTCATCTGCACTCCACCATAGATGGTACGCAACACCTTCCGTTCGAAAGCACCAAGGGCGCGTTGGTCCTCCACGAACATAGTCCAGGTCTCGTGGCCGTAGAGGACCACCGGTCTAATCAGCGTCTTGTAGACAGTCAACTTCGTGCGGCGGCGAATTTTATTCGACCGGAGCGTCCTTCGCAGTCCAAAGTAGGCACGATTCCCAGCCATAATGCGTCTTTGAATGTCACTGCTGGTATCATTTTCGGCGGTCACTAGTGAGCCCAAATACACGAACTCATCGACCACCTCAATTTCGTCACCGTCTGAACTCGGGATGGGAGGCTAACATTGTCTTCCCTAGAACCTCTTCCTTTCATGTATTTTGTCTTTGATGCGTTGATGGCAAGTCCAATCCGCCTAGCTTCAGCCTTCAGTCTGATGTACGTTTCCGCCATCGTCTCAAAGTTCCGTACCATAATGTCAATGTCATCGGCGAAAACAAGAAACTGGATGGACTTCTTGAAGATCGTGCCACTCGTGTATATCCCAGCTCTTCTGATCACACCTTCTAACGCGATGTTGAATAGCAGACATGAAAGTCCACCGTAGTACTCGATACTCGAACAACGCACATCACTCGATCCATCGTCGCCTTGACCAATCGCGTCAGTTTATCCGGAAATCCGTACTCGTGCATAATCTGCCATAGCTGATCTCGATCGATTGTGTCGTATGCGGATTTGAAATCGAAGAACAAATGATGTGTACGTTGTATTCGCGGCATTTCTGCAGAACCTGCTGAATCGCGAAAATTTGGTCCGTGGTAGCGCGGGCACCCATGAATCCCGCCTGGTATTGCCCCAGGAACTCTCTTGCAAATGGTGACAGGCGGCGGCATAGAATTTGGGATAGTACCTTGAAGGCGGCGCTCAGCAGTGTGATCACGCGGTAGTTGCAGCAATCCAACTTGTCGCCCTTTTTGTAGATTGGGCATACGACACCTTCCATCCAATCCTCCGGTAATATCTCCTCCTCCCAAATCTTATTACCCAGTGCAGCGCTCTAGCCAGTGCTTCACCACCGTATTTCAATAGCTCACTTGGTAGTTGATCTACACCAGTTGCTTTGTTGTTCTTCAGCCAACCGATCTCCTCCTCAACAGATACAGATTTTCCATCGCCTCGCGATCTCGGTCTTCCTGCTGACGCTTCTTCCTTAAGAAACCCGAGTTTTGTCTGTTCCGAGCTTGTCTGTATCGCTCCACATTCAATCTCGTGCGGTGTTGCAGCATTCTCGCCCGTGCTGCATTCTTCTCCTCTACTAACAGTTTGCATTCGCCGTCAAACCAGTCATTTCTTCGGTCCGGGATTGCAGTACCTAGTGCCGCTGCAGCAGCACTGCCTATGGCGGAACGGATGTCCCTCCAGCCATCTTCAAGAGAAGCTGCGCCAAGCTGCTCTTCCGTGGGTAGTGCAACTTCCAGCTACTGCGCGTAGTCCTGGGCAACTCCGGCGTCCCGTAGTTGCTCAATGTTGGGTCGCGGCGTTCGACTTAGACGGGTGTTATGCACCGTCGAGAGTTTTGAGCGCATGCATACTGCAACCAAAACGTGATCGATTTGGTTTTCTGTGTGTCGGTCAGGTGATCTCCAGGTGGCTTTGTGGATATCCTTGTGGGGTAAAAACGTGCTTCGAACTACCATACCCCGAGAGGCTGCAAAGATCACGCATCGTTGGCCGTTGTCGTTCGATACGGCATGCAGGCTGTTTGGCCCGATTTCCGGTCTATACATTGCCTCCCGTCCTACCTGAGCGTTCATGTCGCCGATGACGATTTTGACGTCCCGTTGCGAACAGCCGTCGTACACCTGCTCCAGCTGCGCATAGAACGCTTCTTTCTCGTCGTCGGGTCTCCCTTCGTGTGGGCAGTGCACGTTGATGATGCTGTAGTTGAAGAAACGGCGAGTTGAGGATTAAAACTTGCACATCCTCGCGTTGATCGGGTGCCAACCAATTACGCGTTGGCGCATCTTACCCAGCACTACAAAGCCGGTTCCCAGCTCGTTGGTGGTGCCACAGCTCTGGTAGAAAGTAGCCACTCGATGCCCGCTTTTCCATACCTTTTGTCCCGTCCAGCGAAGTTCCTGCAGTGCTACGACTTCGAAGTTGCGTCGTTGAAGTTCGTCATAGATTAACCTATCGCAACCCGGAAAGCCGAGCGATTTGCAGTTCCATGTTACAAGTTTCCAATCGTAGTCCTTATTTCGTCGCTAAGGTTTGTGCCGATTGTTCCGATACGTATTTCTTTCTTCGGTATTTGCAACTTTGTTTTTTTTTTCAGGGAGGCTTGTTGGGTCTGCCCAACTCCCTGTCTCTCCGGGGGACGATCGTGCACAGCTCTGTTTAGAGTCCCACGCTGGCACTAGGACGGTGATCAGTCACTCCTAACATGGAGAACAGACGGCGTTTTGAGCCGCACCTCCATGGTGAACAGACGCTCGGGTTTGGTGAAGCATTTCCTCACCGTACTATGGTTACCACCCCAGTGTTCACGTCGCACCTCTTCACTTTGCTATTGCCGGACTGGCAACATTGCCCAGGCTACGCCACCCAGTCGGTCCATGTTTCAGCTGGCAGTCTTTTTTTTATCATATGAGTCGGGGAGGCGTGAAGTAGGAACTTGTGAGGACCAGGGCTAGGTATTCCGCTCTGAAACCGAAAAAATAGCTTGTTAAATCTTTTCAGTTTGTCGAACCTTTTAACGGAATCCTTTATGAAGAGCTTTTTGAGTGTGTTGATTTATTTCCTTTTAATTCTGTTATAATTGCTTATCTTTTAGCAGATTCCCGTATTTCATATACTACTTGCAGCCTTCATCAGTGCCAAGTACTCAACACGTTGAGACGAACCACCTTCTTTCAGATACTCAATTTGGTTTCCGTAGGGGTAAGGGAACGAACGACTGTCTCGCGTTGCTTTCCTCGGAAATTCAGTTAGCTTTTGCTAAGAAAGAGCAAATGGCTTCTGTATTCTTGGATATCAAGGGGCTTTTGATTCAGTATCCGTTGCAGTTCTTTCAGAGAAACTCCACGCTTGTGGATTGTCTCCATTAATAAATAATTTTTTGTGCAATTTGCTGTCAGAAAAGCATATGAGCTTTTCTCATGGAAACTCTACAGCTTTTCGATTTAGCTACATGGGTCTCCCCCAAGGCTCATGTTTAAGCCCCCTTTTATACAATTTCTACGTTAGAGAAATTGATGACTGCCTTAGTGACAATTGCACGTTGAGACAACTTGCAGATGATGGCGTAGTGTCTATCACAGGGCCAAAAGAGGTTGACCTGCAAGGACCCTTACAGGATACCTTGGATAATTTGTCTACTTGGGCTATTCAGCTAGGTATCGAATTCTCCACGGAGAAAACTGAGTTGGCCGTTTTTTCTAGGAAGCATAACCCACCACAACCGAAGCTTCAACTTTTGGGTAAGCCGATCACTCATTCCATGTCTTTCAAATATCTCGGGGTCTGGTTCGATTCCAAATGCACCTGGAGATCCCACATTGAGTATCTGAGACGAAAATGCCAACTAAGGATCTTCTGACGTTGTACCGGACAACGATTTTTTCGGTTTTAGAGTACGGTAGTTTTTGCTTCCAGTCGGCAGCTAAAACGCACATCATCAAGCTGGAACGGATCCAGTATCGTTGTCTTCGTATCGCGTTAGAATGCCTGCACTCGACTCAAACTATGAGTCTCGAAGTGCTGGCGGGCATGTTGCCACTATCCGTTCGTTTTTCAGAGTTATCTCTGAGGCTCCTCACCCGTTGCGAAGTAATGAACCCACTGGTGATCGAAAACTTTGAGAAGCTTCTGGAGCTAAATCCTCAAACATGTTTCATGACTTTGTACTACCTATATTTAACACAGGATGTCAGCCCTTCAAGAAATATTCCCAATCGTGTAGTCTTCTCCGATTTCGGCAATTCAGTGAATTTTGATTTATCTATGACGCAGAAAATCTGCGGAATTCCAGAGCATCATCGTCCTATGATTGCTCCGTCATTATACTCTGCAAAGTTTGGCCATGTTGATTCTGCAAGAACGGTTTTCACAGATGTGTCTGTAATAGAGGAGTCCGCTGGTTTTGGTGTATTTAATGAATTTCATAGCGCCTCTCGAAAACTTGAAGCTCCTTGTTCTGTATATGTTGCTGAACTGGCAGCAATTCATTACACTTTGGAAACTATTGCTTCACTTCTTCCAGACCACTACTTTATTTTTACGGATAGTCTCAGTTCTGTCGAGGCTATCCATTCAATTAGGCCGGTAAAGCACTTCTCGTATTTTCTCTTGAAAATACGAGAACTGCTTAGTACTTTATCCGTGCGCTCTTTCATCATCACCTTCGCGTGGGTCCCTTCGCATTGCTCAATGTTGGGATTCACTTGCGAAGGTGGGCGCTATGGAAGGCGACATTTATGATCGATAAATCGCCTATAGCGAATTTTTCTCTATTTATCGTCAGTAGTCGCTCGATAGCTGGCAACATCAATGGAGTGAAGGGAGCTTGGGACGATGGCTACATTCAATTATCCCTAAGGTGTCGAAGTTTCCATGGTTCAAAGGGTTGGACTTGAGTCGAGACTTCATACGCGTGATGTCTCGTCTCATGTCCAATCACTATTGTCTAAACTCTCACTTGTTCCGTGTGGGGTTGGGAGACAGCAATCTCTGTGAATGTGGACAAGGTTACCAGGACGCTGATCACATCCTTTGGTCTTGTGCGGAGTATCGTGGAGTCAGATCACATTTTTATGATTCCTTCCAATGTTCCAGTTCGGGATATTTTGTTTATGAAACTCATATATGTTTACTTTAAGAATATTAACCTTAGATTGTAAGTTTGATTAACCTTGTGTTTAGTTTGTATTGTGTACGTGTGGGTTTTTTTTATTCAATGTTTGTTTTCAAGATAATTTCATGTTTTAAGATTAATTAAATATTTGTATCGTAAACCACATTTCAAACCTCCTTCTTCGCATTTTTCCATTCAAAAAATTGTAAATCTCCACTAATCTCGAGACAACCGCGAGTACTCGGTCCAGTTCCTTTAAATTTAAATATAAGACAGTAATAATGTATAACGGAAAGAATAACTCGGCTCTGTAAAGTTTATTCGATTGAGCTCAGTACTCAACACCACTGAACTTGGCACTGATAAAGTCTGCAAGTAGTAGACGAAATACGCGAATCTGTCAAAAGATATGCGGTGCCGGTAGTGTAGTAGTAAGCGTGATTACCTCTCACCCCAGTAGGCCTGAGTTCAATCCCAGTCGGCACCGCCGGGATGTTCTGATGCATAACATCTCTGATCACGCCTTCCTTCGGAAAGGAAGTAAAGCCGTTGGTCTTCGGTTCATGAATTGTGTTAGGTCGATATGTAGGGTCCAGGTGTGGGAGCTGCCTCCCTGGCGTTGGTAGCATTGGTGCTCAGCACGGAAAACAAATCAAGGAAAAATAAAACACACACTCATAAAGCTATTCATAGCTTGTTACCCAATTACGCGTTAAGGTAAATACTAAATAGTGCATAAACTAAGTTTTTTAACACTCCCCCCCCCCCCCCCTCTTAACGCGCTACTGAATTCAAACGGGCACTTTTTTAAGATTGATTATCAATTTAAAAAAAAGCCAGAAGAGCTGCCCCAAGGCTTGACCACTGTCGAATATTAGGTTGAAAAGATACTCGCACCTTTTCCATCTACTTTATCTCAACTCTTGAAGGAAGAGCAGCTGCAAGATAATAATGCACACTTTGAGTTTTTGGTACACAATTTAACTGAGTTGCAAAAAATTAAAAAGCTTTTCTCAACATCTCCTCTCACTCGCACTCACTATCTTCACCCTTCTGAGTAATGCGGATATTGACGTAATCTGAGGGTGTTAATTTATAACATAATTTATCATAATCCTCTAATATGACGATATATGAGCATTGATGCAAATATTATAAATGATCAATATGGTTCGCTCTTATATTATCACCAAGACACGATTTTTCCCGACACTAGCGGCACAAGTGCCACGAAAGGTGACTAGTACACTGTAATTTGATAGCTTAGAAGTTGACAGTTTAACATCAACAAGGCTATTAAAAACAACTCACAGTTGAGTAAAGTTTTACCATAGATTATTTTACAATATTTGTTAACAGTCTAGATGTCATGTTTTCTTCATTCCGGAAATCAGCAACAACAAAATCTCTGGAAAAATGAAAATAGTTGAGTTGCGAAACTTACCAAGGTCTCCTAAACAAAAGAAAGTGGAATAAGTTCGGGAAAAAAGCAACAAGTTGCATACAACCTACAGATAGCACAATAGAATTCACGAGAATTCAACGAAAAACAGACTATAGACTATGTGATACAAAACGAAGTGATGGATGAAAAGTCCCCTTCCTGTCACTGACTGCATGCCAACAACGACGAAGAAGATGACTGCCAGGTTGAATGAGTGTGTCGCTACAAGTGTGTGTGTGTGTGTGTGTATATATGTACAGGACCTTTGTACGTTTCATAATTTATGATGACGATGTGAGTAATCCTTTTCCGTTTCCACGGGAGACTGTATAATGTTTCCTGTAGTAGCTTGCAGCGAGCTGATGTTGATGGCAGTGAAAACATGAATGCAAACAGTTGTTTGTTGATCAATGTTGACTTCCCGGTAGAAGACTTAAATTAAATTATGTTGCATTTTTCCCCAGTTTTTTGACAGTGACAAAGGTACCACGGATGAAAGCTTCTTTATGATAGATTTATTATTTCAAATGTCTGCTATGAATGTTTTACTGATGCTCGTTTCTTGACATTTCTACACAACACAATTCTCTCAAAGAATGCGGACGAACATTTAAACCAAGCTGTTTCTAAATCAACTGAGCTTTGTAAGTTCTTAACTTAGGGTTGACCTATATTTTGCGGATCTTATGACAAATTTGAAACATATTTGCTGGCGGTTCTTTGAAACCTTGTTCAATTGAAAGCTGTCGTGGAACTTCTTCTTCTTGGAATTAATCCGTAAAAAGAAAAGAAAATCTCTGGAAGAGCAATGTAACATTAAAAACAAAACCATTCCGAAAAATAGTGGTGGGTGAACAAAACTGCCAACCGCACTCTTTGGGGGGATTACTCGAAATTGAACTCTGGAACACGAAATCCATTTCAGCTGCTCAACTATTCGCGAGCAATTTAATTACATTTTATATCACCAGCTAAAACGAGACGAGCCCCGAGATACAAAACAGTCGTCACTTCCACTTAGCTTCCGTATCTCTTTCATTTCCAATTAGCTACACCAAATGTCAGGCCACGGTCGCGGGGACTCAGAGTGGAGCTGACTCATCAACCATCAAGTTGCTGCCAAGTGCGAGTGAGAGCATTTTCCAATCCAGCAGTTGGGTCGCTTCCGCAAAAAGCTGTTCTCCTCTCGGAGCGACAATGCTTCTGATGATAAGTTGAGATTAACTACCGTTTTCCTTCTTGTAATCAACTTCTGGGAGGGCAAAAAGCAGAATTCCATTTGTGCGCCACTCACTCAAAGATGCTTCGTGTGCCTTTGGTGTGAAAAGAGGGCGCGAAGGAAGTGTGGGTTGGAAATAAATAATTATCTTGCTGACATTCGCAGTCCTCTGGCGGAGTGTATGAGGGGGCAGCGGGGCTCTGCATACGACCAGACAAACAAATAAACAGATGACGGAGGAAAGGCAAAGTGGTGGTGATGATTGAGAAACTCCACTAGCCTCCACACTGCTGCTGCTCTTGGATGCCCTACTCAGAGAGAGGATTTCAGAGTTCTGACAGTAGAGTAAGAGCAAAGTTTGTTATCTCGTTAAATGTTGGAATAGTTTCAACGTAATCTTGTTGGAAATAGCACAAATTCAATTAAACAGTTGGCATCAAAGGTGTCGACATAGCGAAACGCATTACGTGGCATTACTGATAGGCAAATAGAGCGATGTGTGAACGCTTTCACATTTATTAATTAATGGTTTTTAAAGCTACCACTAAAAGGCATTGCACGTACTCAAAATGATCATAATTGACAATAATCCTGCCTGCTCAGGAGGAATAAACTATTCAAAATTATCAGTACAACAGTAGGATGTAACAATTGCAAATTAAAAAGCTGCAATAGAAAATATGTTTTCGCCGGTAAAACCACAAAAAAAAACAACAATAAATTGAAAAGGTGCTTTAGGAATTTTATAAGAAGCAATGGAAAACAATCATAAATGTATTGATGATCTAACATTAAACAATGAAAGTTTATCTTCTTCGCACCTGCTGAATACGGTGCTGATTATTAATAGTTTAAATTTATAGAAGAGACGTTCAGCTCCTTGTTGATTTTGTAGTTTGATGATCATTTCATGATCAGGAAGAACGCTCTTGAGGACGACATTTTCTTTAAAACACGAGCAATTATTCTACAGAGAAATGCTATTCAATAATTCAACTAATAATAAGTCATTTACTCTCTTGGAGCAGATTCCTTTTTTAAAACAAAAGCAGCTCTTTGCCTCCCTTAGCTCAGTCGGTAAAGGCGCAGCTACAAAGCAAGACCATGCTGGAGGTGGCTGGGTTCAATTCTCTGCCCGTGTTTAGAAATTTATCGGTTTGGAAAATTTATCGACTTCCCTGGGCATAGAAATATGATTGGAATTGCCACACAATTATATCAATGCAAAAATGGTACAGGCATCGAAAGCTCTCAATTAATAACTGTGGAAGTGCATCTAAATTACTAAGTTGAGAGCACGCAATAAGCTAATATGCGATATGCAATAAGCTTGAAATGCGAAGAAGAAGAATTTGCGTTGGTATAAATAAGAGGGGGGCTGCCAACCTCCCAGACCTAGAGCTTACCCACCACAGAGAATTTATGAAAATTTTTGAATTGCATAGAAGAATGGTGAAGTTTCTCCAGATTATCTAAAATAAACTCTGCTGTAACTTAGAATTTATTAATTTATTTTCATATTCACGGCTTATGATTGGTCTTCGTCTTTTATTCTCTTTTTTGCTACACGCAAACGTGTCATATAAAGGTTGAATCTCTTCATTCGTTTTGAAGATATTTTCTAATTTTGAAATCATTTGAAATTATGTGAAGAAGTGTTTCTGATCTTCAGAATAATTTAATAAACCGTTACATCTTTCAAGACTATGAAAAACATCCAGAGAACTTTATTGAAATTACATTGAAAATCCATGGATATCAACGAAGTTTTTTAAAACTTATACAAAGGATCCTATGCTTCTAGAACGTTTCTTCAATTCAACTCATGAGCTCAAATAAATCGCCCTGAGCTTCTTCCCAATTAATTTAACTTATCTCTGAGCCTCTATGAAGATCTCTAAATGTGTGGGAAGTTCTGTGAATTAATGGAAAGTTGCGTCCACCTCTACGAAGTTTTCTGAACTCATACGATTTGTTTATAAAGGGCGTCCCATATCAAATTGCATTACGGAAAAAAAAAACGCTGTAGATAATTACCTAGTTGACCGATCCTTTTCAAACTTTCCGTAATAAAATATAACCCATTAGTAAGCTTCTGGCATATTTATTTCATTCAACTTCAATACCATAACCGTACGCTCGCACCTTACGCTTAACTCTACTCATTAGGTTCTGTACAACATCTGGCTGCAGCTTCTTCTGTACGGAAACCCACTTTTTCTTCATGTCTTCCTCAGATTTGACCTCCTTGGGATGCTTCCGTATTGTCTGCTTCATAATAGCCCAGTATTTTTCTATGGGCCTTAGTTTCGGTGTGTTGAGGGGCACGAAACTAGATCCGGCCAGAAGATCGTAGGGCCCTCGTGTTGCCCCAACAGAGGAAGCAGACGCTTCTGTAGACACTCCTTGAGGTAGATCTCCCCGTTTACTGTCCCGGTAGTCACGAACGGTGCACTCCGCTTGCCACATGAGCAGATCGCTTGCCAAATCATGTATTTCTTGGCAAACTTTGAAAGTTTCTGCTTCCTTTCTTCCTCCGGAACATCAAACTTGTGCTGGGTGGTGAAGAACAGTAGCCCCGGAAGCTGCCGGAAGTCCACCTGGACGTAAGTCTCATCATCCATGATGAGACAATGAGGATTCGTCAGCATCTGGGTGTACAGTTTTCGGGCCCGTGACATTCCCACCGTACTTTGCCGTTCGTCACGATTTGGAGCCTTCTGCACTTTGTACGTATGCAGTCCCTCTCGGTCCTTGTCTCTCTGAACGAAAGACTTGGATAGATTCAACTTTTTGGCATCATCGCTGACCGAAGGATTGGAATTCCGCTTAAACGCTTTCACGACACGCTTGTGATACTGATCACTAATCCATCCTGACCGCATTTCTCCTTCCGTTCGACACTCGTTTCGTAGTAACGTTTAATCCCACGACTCACCATTGACTGCACGATTCCGAGTTGTTTTCCGTTGTCCGGATGAGAGAGTTGAGGATTTTCCAGGTGCTTGTGCAAAATCAATTCGTGACGTTGCTTTTCGGGTGATGCCATTTTTCCAATTTTCTAAAAACTGACAGCGATAAAAATACACTCTAAAATACTTCTACCCAAATTTTCAGGAGAAAATACCCAATGGGTAATTATCTACAGCTTTTTTTCTGTGATGCAATTTGATGTGGGACACCCTTTAGCGTACACAAACTACAACTAAATTTTTACAAATATTGCTGAACTTGTAAATATTTCCTATGTCTCATTCACTCATTCACACACAAGTTCAGATCTCAGAACAACATGTTAAAATTTTACAATATTCCCATCTATCAAACTCCTTGAATTTCACGAAATTCTCGAAAATCTAGCCGAGCTTCTATGAAGTTCCCTGAACCAATAGATAATTCCTTGCTTTTCAAAGAAGTTTTGCGAAGTTTCTCGATTTTCTATTTCATTTGCTTAACTTGTACAAGCTGAACTACTATAAATTCGCTGCCCTTCCTACCTGTTCCCTGATGTTCTATAAAAAAAATATATACTCTATCCAATAGGCTGGGACAGGGATATATGAAAAAAAATTCTTGTTCCAGTATGATTTCCGGGGTCCTTCTGGGTCCTAGAATAACTGTGTTAAATTTCAGGTCGGTCGGTGGAACTATATTTAAGCGCCAGCGGTTTTAATTTTACATAGGATTTTCTATGGGAAAACTTACTTTTTCAAATAAAAATCTGGTGAGGTCACCCATTATCCTCTAAAAATAAACCAACCTAACTTTTCGCTAGAAAATTTTACAAGGAAACTTTTCTTACAAGACCACAAAACGATCCGACGCTTGTGGAAAAAGTTATTTAGCCATTACTGATTGCTAACCAAACGAACTGCTCATTATTCTTTTTTTCTAGCAGCACTGCCAGCTGCCGCCTGCTGCTGTCTGCGCGAGGCAGTCACGTTGTGTGGGGGTTCACTCAGCATGGAGGAAAGCCGATATCATGCGCAAAGAATCTTCGATTTTGATGAAACTTTACAAAGGTTTCCGGTAAAGTACAACAATTATGTTTCACGGGGGTCATTTGGAAACAAGCGTGATTTTTCACAAGGGTGTATTTACTTTGGCGCACAATTTATTCAAACCTTATCAGGCGATGTGCTGCTGCTCAGACTTCAATATTTCATCGGCTTCATTTTTCGGTGGTACTCCACAACTTGCAGTAGGTATTCATGTTGTTTGGGATTCTTGGTTACCGAGTTGTTGAGGTCGGAAACAAGCTTTACGGCCCTTTCCGCGACATCATTCACAACCCCAAGAGCTTGAACTCGCTGCTGCGCTGTTAAGTAGAAGAGAACCGCCGTCACTTTCAATAAATTTAAAGCACTTTTTTTGTTCAAAATCGAAACAATGTTTATGAAAATATGTCACTCTAGACTATCAGCAAGAAACGAAAATAAAAAAGCAGGACGCTTAGAAGGAAAGGCTGGCTGTGGAACTTCTCGTCGTTGCTTTGCTCATCGCTTTAAATGTAACTAACGTCGATTTTCTAGTTAAACGAAACCTCATTATGGCTTTCAATCCCCTTTCACGAACACTCTATCACTCTATCACACTATCAGATAAATTAAAAATATTACGTGTAATCTTCAAGTGTTTTCACGAGAGAAATGCTTTAAATGTATTATTTCATTTTCCGTCATATACGTCATGAAACCTCTGTTGATGTGTTTCATGAAAGAGAAAACTATCAAAGTCGAGCGCTCTTTCACTCATCCGTTTCACCGAAGCATGAAAGGTAGACAAATGGAGCGACGGGAGAAAGAGAGACAAGCGATTGAACATTTGTTTGTGCACGCCGACTGAGGTTCTAGAATGCTGCGAAGCTGTTCGACTTTAACAGAAAAAGAAAGCCAGCAGTCTCTTCGTCGCATCGATTTGGTCGATTGAAGCTGATATTGTGACGCCCTGGTACCAATAGACTGTGTGAATCCAATCTTTGCTTTTCTCAAATTCGGGAATTTTTCCCTGAAAAAATCCTGGGAAAACATGACACAAATTTTACTCATCGCTGAGTTCCTGCACTTTTGGCGATTATGAGTGAACTAAACTCAAATTTGGGTCGTCCTCATTCGCCGTGTTGCTACCATTGGCATGCCGCCATCACATCGCCGAAATTGTATTCAAACACGTTATACAACACGAAATATATGGCGATAAGTCGTATTCAAACAATCTCGATTCTGTCAATGAATTCAAAAAAGAATTCAACCAAAATCGGAGCAACCGAAAATTCCGGACCGTTATGGATGATCCGGAGCTGAGGAGCTTAACTGAACCATGGAGAGACGGAATCATCGCGTTTTGTAACGACCAGCTGTTGATTAAACAACAACGATCAGATTACGAAGAGCTCCTCGAATTCGTCGTTATGTTTTTGGGTGGAGTTCCTCCAAAAGGATTAAGATTCCACAAAGCAGGTAGCCTTAGCCGTGCGAGGTGGATCGGTGGCAAAAAATCATCATTTTGAAATCGTGGATGTGCAGCGAAAACTTCGATGATCAGTCTCTTTGGAAGCATAACGCAACTTTCGCTCTATTTCTATCACAATGCTTCATTTGATATTGGTATCGTCTAAGTAGTTCTGTTTCGGCCCCTCGAGTTGATCTGGAATTTTGAGCAGATCTCCACAACTTTCACGATCAACATTACGCTTTGATTGCCATGAAAGCCTTTCAAAATCATCTATGGTACGTATCAGAATGGAACGTGGCCCTTGCTTTTTTCGATCCAAAAGTAGAAATAGACTCTGATTGATTGATTTCTTTATTAAAGACGAAAGAGTAAAGAAATTACCAGCTTTAAATGAGCCAAAAAAATCGATCGAAAAATCCGGAAAACGACGCAAACTCAGCGAGGATAAAGTTCCCGTCAGAGCAACTAACATCAGGGACCATTCGACCATTTCGTACTTTATTACTGAGGCTTCAAGTGAGTTTTTTACTGTAATGAACATCTCCACCTATTTTCTCGGTGAAAACCCTGAACAAGATTATCTGAGAGGTAAGTAAATATAACAAATCATCAAGATCAAAGTTATTTTTTGTTAATTTATCTTGTTCATGAATATGTATTCACTGTTACCAACCGAAAGAGAGTGATATATTTTCATAAACATTGTTTCGATTTTGAACAAAAAAAGTGCTTTAAATTTATTGAAAGTGACGGCGGTTCTCTTCTACTTAACAGCGCAGCAGCGAGTTCAAGCTCTTGGGGTTGTGAATGATGTCGCGGAAAGGGCCGTAAAGCTTGTTTCCGACCTCAACAACTCGGTAACCAAGAATCCCAAACAACATGAATACCTACTGCAAGTTGTGGAGTACCACCGAAAAATGAAGCCGATGAAATATTGAAGTCTGAGCAGCAGCACATCGCCTGATAAGGTTTGAATAAATTGTGCGCCAAAGTAAATACACCCTTGTGAAAAATCACGCTTGTTTCCAAATGACCCCCGTGAAACATAATTGTTGTACTTTACCGGAAACCTTTGTAAAGTTTCATCAAAATCGAAGATTCTTTGCGCATGATATCGGCTTTCCTCCATGCTGAGTGAACCCCCACACAACGTGACTGCCTCGCGCAGACAGCAGCAGGCGGCAGCTGGCAGTGCTGCTAGAAAAAAAGAATAATGAGCAGTTCGTTTGGTTAGCAATCAGTAATGGCTAAATAACTTTTTCCACAAGCGTCGTTCGTCGGATCGTTTTGCGGTCTTGTAAGAAAAGTTTCCTTGTAAAATTTCCTAGCGAAAAGTTGAGTTGGTTTATTTTTAGAGGATAATGGGTGACCTCACCAGATTTTTATTTGAAAAATTAAGTTTTCCCATAGAAAATCCTAGGTAAAATTAAAACCGTTGGCGCTAAAATATAGTTCCACCGACCGGCCTGAAATTTAACACAGTTATTCTAGGACCCAGAAGGCCCCCGGAAATCATACTGGAACTGGAATTTGAATTTTTCCCACCCTACTATCCAATTATCTAAATTATTGTAAATTTAATTTCTTATGTGCAAAGTCACAAGAAGGTTCCGAAATTTTAATACAGTTTCCTGCAGTTAAACAAAGTTTCATTAGCTTCATTGAAGTTTCCCAAACTTGTACGAGTTTCTCACTATTACGAAGCTTTTTCAAAAAAAATCGAAGCTCTCCGAATTTATATTAGATTCCAAGCACTTCTACGATTTCACTTGACCATCACCAAAGCCTCTAAAGTTTAAAGAATCTCACTGGAAACTGTGGCACTGGCACCGAAAGTAATATGGAAAATAACACATGGAGTAATATAACATAGAATTAAATTGCCTTTTTAATTCTAAATGGTAATTCTGAATCGATAACGTTCAATTTGTCACACGGTTTTTTTTTCCTTGATTGGTTTTCCGTTGATCTTGTTTTCCGTACTGAGTACCAATGCTACCGACGCCAGGGAGGCAGCTCCCACATCTGGACCCTACCTATCGACCCATGAACTCATGAACCGATGATCAAAGACTTTACTGCCCCTGTGGAAATTTATGCATTGGAGCAGTTCCATGCCAAATAGTGAGTTGGTAAAAAACTTGAACTTCTCTGATTTGATTGAAACTTTGCATAATGATTTAATACAGGCAATGATTCACATTTTTGCCTAAAATTCTGCTATTTTTCATAAAATTATAGCACGGAAATGGTACTTCTGACCAAAATGACGTCCGAGACGAAGTTGTAGAGAAAAATAATGTTATTTCTGGAAGAAAATATAACAAAAAAAAAACTTTTCATTCAAAGTGTTTTTATGTTACTTCATACGCGAAGTTAGCGATTTTCAGAGTTGGTTGGAAATGCTAACATGAAGCTTTAGTGTGATAATTTATTAGCTAGAGAATGATCTTTAGAAGAGAGTAGGTCGATAGTTCCGTTAAAGTACGGCAGTATGAAAATTGAATAGAAGTTGAAAATGAGCGAAGGGCCATTAATGCGACAGTTTTTGAAATTAGACGCACATTTTTGCCTAACCCGTACGATGTACGCGGAGACTTGAAGTATGTTTCCAAGTCTAGTAATTTAATCTAAACATCTTAAAATGTCCTTGTCCAATTAAAAAAATAAAAGAATAGCTCATGTACAATCCAAAATCTTGTTCTATTTAAAATTGACAAAAATCGTAGAACAAGAACTTTTGAAAAATTTTGAATCTTTTTCGATTATTAAATATATGCATTCTGAGCAAAATTAAAAAGCAAAATTTAGAAGAATTCCATGAGAATTCTGAACGGCCAGAGGCAATTTTACAAAGAACTATGTAAAGAAATTTATGCTTGTTTTGTAAATTTTGAAGTGTGGGAAACCCACTAATCCCAAGTGTTTTTTCACGGCAACACAAATATATTTGTTGACCATTACATAGCCACGATTTGTACAATCGCATATGCTGTGCTATGCTATGCTATTATTGCAAATGTTTTAAAAGGATCTCGAAGACGATTGAAAGGTAAATTTCTAGAGTATTCTGGGGATAATGTTTGTAGTATATTGCTAGAATAAAACTGAATCTTACAGAAATAATCGAAATGCCAGACGTCGATATCTTAAATCAAGCATCTATTGCTTCAAATATTTGTAAGGATCCTGGCGGTATGAAATATATTTGTAACATTCGACTGTGCCGAAGCTTCGAAACTCTTTGGCCTAATGGCGGTCGACTTGGTGAAATTTGGCTCTAACGACCTATCATACCATTTTTGTTGTCCTTCAATATTTCCCTTTCAACTTATTGGCCACATAGGAACTTCCTTTGGGTGTCTATCTAAGGCAGGTTTAAGGATTTTAAAATTGTGTTTGGATAAACAACTATGCATTGGCGACGTTGATGTACCTTAAAATATTCAGTCAATTTATGCACCGCATAAGCGAATAACAAAACTCTCATGCTACGCATAGCGAGCACAACAAATTTCTATATGAACTTCCAATCGAAATCGTGAACTCATTTGCATGCAGCATCTATCGCGCACATTTCCGATAACATTCCACTCGAAATCAACTACCGTAGCCATATCCGGGCAGCATAGAATGAAGTGTTTCTGTAGTTATCAAAACACGTAATGCAGGTAGGTAGGTTGTTCCGCCCGCACACCACTTTAGAGCGGGCGACTAATCCGTTCTTTATGACCGAAGCACGTGTTTGCAGCACTCCCACCTGAGTGTACAAAACAGAGTAGAAATGCCAGAATCAACAGACGCCCCTTTTGTGAGTTCGGGAAATCCGTAGCTGGTTGACGGGCTTTGCCTGTTCATTCCATTTTCCACCTGTGGTTGAGCATCGTTTCTAAGCAAGCGTACGTCTACTGAACAACACCTGGATATCATGAAGCGGAGCACAGGAATGATTATTTCATCGCTACATCATAACACCCGAGCAATGTTACGATGACGACACAGTAGACGAACACGAAGTTTTAATTTCAACAATTTTCATAATCTTCTGAATTGCACGTGTTGAACCACCACCATGAGTTGAACTACGGACAACGACCGGGAACGGGGTGCCACCTTTCGAAAGGACACGATTGTTTGCTTTATCCCGGGGATATTCTGTATGCAAACAAGCATACATTTAGGGCCTCTCATATGCGTGCTTTACCCTCCCATGAATCGTTTACCATTTATGCATACGAACCTACAACTAGCAGATATGCTTGAGCCGAAGCTGCTTGCAATCACCGACCGACCGACCGACACCGTGTTGAGACCGCACAGCACCGAGCACCTTAACCGATGTGGGTATAAAAAGCGAGGAGGCTTATCGAGAGACCCAAACCGTGGCACTGGGTTCACATAACTCCACTCAGCTGATGGCTAATCCTTGCCAAGCATGGAATAAGAAGGCATAGCATTATTAATGTTATCTGCAGCTCGTCACAATAGCTACCGGTGGTTGTCGTTGGGAAATAGCACCAGCTTGCACACCACCTTCGTTTGCCTGGTTTTCTTCACTTGGCACTTGGCACAACGAAGCTTTTCCCGTTGGTTGGTGTTAGGAAGGTATCTGGGGCTGTGCGCGTTATTGGTGCTCCAGAAGAAGGTACACTTAAATTTGATTGGGTACAAACAAATTCGATCAAGTGTTGTTGCCAATCACGGGCATCTTGAACGTAAAATGCTTCTGAATCATGGATTTATTTGAATACGGTGTGTTCTTTCACTAGATGATTGGCGCTGAAAATGTGCATACGAGTTTCTGCTGAATGGTCATATATTGAGGAATCATGTAGTATCATTCTTAGCTCGGTACAAAAGCTACAGAGCTAACCACTTGTCCTAAAGAATCGTTTCTCAGCTGACCGATTTGATCGAAAAGCTTTTCCCAAACACTTTAAAACTTATATCTGTTCCAATTTCTTCTTCTTCTTCTTCTTCTTCTAGGCTTTTACGGTTCTTTTGGGAGCGTTTTGTCTGATCTCAACTTAGTGGTCTAGATGTACTCCCACAGTTATTGGTTGAGAGCGTTCTATGCATGAAATTGTATTTTGTGTGGAAAGCGTGTGGAATCGAACCTGCTGTCTCCGGATTCGTATTACCATCCAGGAGCATATTTACCACATTCGGACAAGATTCGGTTACCCCCAGGGATGAGACCATTTTTTGACTATGGCTAATTACAAATGACATGAGAATCCAAAATCAAGTTCATTGACAGTCGCCAGGGCCATATTGGGCACTCCTTGGCATAATCCAGGTGCCCCGTGTAAGTGGTCACTTTCTTAATTGGACCAAAATTACGCACACGGGAACTCAAAACTAAGTTCACTGTTAGTCATAGTGAATAATCAAGATATGATTGTCAACATTTGGACGATTGTTCAATGTTTGGCATAAAGCTTTTTTTGCATAATGCCGTTTAGCCTAATGGCATTTGACATAATGGTTGATTGGCATAATATGGTCATTTGGGATAGGAGTGAATATTCTGATCGGTTTCAGAATATGATATTTTTAATCAGAAATAAATCACAAAGATGCTAATTCACTAGTATGACCGTGAGATAGCATCGCATGTGGTTGTCGGCAAAGTTGTATACCGTAGAATTTTATGAAAAGGTGACGAAAACATAAAACTGTACATCTTCAATCCTTTGGGATGTACGAAGATTTATAAAATTTGATGATATTCTTGTTTTTAGTATTATATTTGCCGATTGAGCACTGATTAATCCAATCTTTTCCATATCAATGTTATTATTTTTAGAGTACTGAAAAATATCTATCACATGAAATTTAAGAAATACATGATTTTCGGAATGAATTTTCTAAACGAAGGCAAATGAACGAAAAATGTCATCAAATATTCAAAATTTACATCAAATAGACTTTAATTCCTCAAAATTTCTCAAAGTATATTGAGATGTATTAGAGATATTTGGAATTTGATCATACAATATATTTTATTTTAACAAGTGCTGCTCATATCGTTCTATTACGTACATTAGGGTGGGTTCAGTTTGAATAGTTCTTTCGATCTGTATTGATGTCTCCAAAAGCTTGCCAAATTTAAATGAATTTGGTTATGATCTGCATTTGTGATCTTTAAATTTGTTATAAAAATATTTATGGAAAACGAATTTAAACTATTTATATTTATATTTATATTTATATGACTGAACATCAACAGGCAATGGATACTGGTTTGGTTCCAGAACGCTATTTAGACCAGTCGAAAAGTCGGTGCAGATACGGACGGTTCCATTTGCCTTCCGTACCGCGACAATCAGTTCCGTACCGCGACAATCGGTGCCCCAATGATGTAACTTAAACTAAACATGAAAAGTACTAAAACAAAACATCAATAAGTACATAGATAGTCATCTCGTAAAAAAAAAGAACATTACTAAACAAACTAAACTGATCTAGAAAAAAAACGAACTAAACCTCCGGCGAAGCAGCTGGCGAGTCAGGTCAAAATCAAACAGTGTGGAGACGCTATTGAAGAGTCTCTGTAAACCACCGATTGCACCGAACATGCTATAATTAGTTCGCTGTTTGGGCAGGCGCAGCATTGAATTATTCTGTAGGGCTCGGGGTTGAACATTGATGTCAATTTGCTCAAGGAGGACAGGGCAATCGGTGCGTCCTTGCAAAATATCCGCAATTAGCAATGCCCTTACTGTATCTCTTCGGACCGACAGGTGCTCCAGATGGATCAGTTGCAAACGACTTTCGGGATCCGTCCACGCTACGTAAACTGCAGGAACCGTCGCTGAACAGACTCAACTCTTTCGACACCGTTGTTGTAGTGAGGAGTCCAGACAACCGAGCAGTATTCTAATGTGAAGCGAGACAAGGAGCAGTACAACGATTTAAGGCAGTAGATATCCGTGAAGTCTATGGCAATCCTGAAAATAAACCCTAGAATTCTGGAAGCTTTGTCGACGGCGTGCGAGATGTGCTGCTTGAAAGAGAGTTTTGTATCCAGAATCACGCCTAGGTCCTTAATTTGGCTGACGCGCTCAATTTCAGTGCCTAACAAAACATACTTGAACATAATAGTCTCTTTCTTGCGCGAAAAAGAGATAACCGAGCATGGACGGGTTAACCTCCATACGATTCAGAATACACCAATCAGCAAAAGCATTCAGCTGACGTTGAAGGAAGCAACAGTCTTCAATTGAGTGTTTTTTTCAATTCGGAGGTAGAGTTTAAGGTCATCTGCGTAAGATAATCGTGATCCCTCAATTACCAGATTCACGTCGTTGAAATAAATCAGGAAAATCAGCGGTCCCAGGTGACTACCCTGAGGTATGCCGGATGTGGCAGCGAACGTACGGGACTGGTGATCACTAATGACAACAGTAAGATAGCGATCGGTGAGGTACGACTGAAACCATTGCAAAAGGCAGCTGTGGATACCAAGCCTATCCAGTTTAGCGATTGATATGCGGTGATTCAATTTATCGAAGGCAGCAGATAAGTCAGTATAAATGACATTCGTCTGAGCACGATCCGACATACTGTTAGAGATGTAGGAAGTAAGGCACAGCAAGTTAGTGGCAGTGGAGCGACCAGCCATGAAACCATGCTGGTCGATACTAATATACGGCTTACAGTGAGCGAGTAACGGTTCCATAACAACGAGTTCGAACAATTTAGCAACAGCGCTAAGCGAAGTAATGCCACGGTAGTTGCCAACGTCCTGTTTGTTGCCTTTTTTATGTACTGGAAACATGTGCGCTAGCTTCCAACAGGATGGGAAAACTCCGACGTCCACAGACCGTTGAAAAACGTGCAGCAGTGGAGACAAAAAACTGTCCAAGTGCGTTTTGAAGAACGCCGTTGGAATTCCGTCAGGACCCGGATTGTACGACGACATGAGTTTCGAGGAAGCCCTGAAAAACATCTCGGGATTGATGTCAATTCTGCCCATGGTTTGGCCAGAGAGTGGTACGTAACTGGCAGCCAGTCGGGCATGGTCGTCACTCAGTCTCTCGTCCTTGAAGACACTAGCAAATTTTTCAGAGAACAGCTAACAGATATCTTGCGTAGATGAGGCCACGTTACCATTATGTGTCATAGACGACGGCAGACCAGCTTCATGGCGTTGTTCGTTGACAAACTTCCAAAACTGCTTGGGATCCACGTCGATACTGAAGAAAGCACCGTTTCGCAACTCGTTTGTATGCGTGATTGATCCTGACATAGCCACGTTGAAGGGGTAGTGTGCGGTGTATATGCTTATCAAAAATTTAAAAAATGTTACAATTTGGATCAAAGCTAAGATAAAGGTTGGAGATTTTGCAGATTTTCAATAATGGACCCAATCTTAGGCCAACATTAGAGCCATTCCCCCCATATATATCATTTTTCTAAAAATAAGTACATTGATCTGGAAATGATTAGAACCGATCTATGAAAAATGATAAAAGTATCCTTTTGAACGGTTGTTCAAAATAAAATACTAAAAACGTGAATTTCTGTTAAATTTTATAAAACTTCGTATATGTCAGTTGTTTGAAGATATATGTTTTCGGCAACTTTTCATAAAATTCTACGTTTTACTACCTTGTCGAATACAGAAATCTCTATCTTGTGAAAGAAAAAAAGTTTGTATCGCTGCGCCATCTTTGCGGAAAAAACTTTAACTATTTTTATACACAAAATTTGAGTCCTAATTAATCCAAGAAACTTCATTGAAGACAAGAACTCAATATCATTATTATGTTTTTTCCTGCTCGATTTTATTCGTGGCCCACTATGCAGTGGGGTCTTGGGGACAATGACTTACAACTTTCGACTGAACATACGATGGCTGCACAACTTGTAGTTTTGACAAGGGGTAAGTCACTCAGCACATTGTGCCGAAATTAGATTCGGCACAGATTGGGCACATCCATTGACACACCTTCGGCACACATTCAACACAATCTCGTAAGCATTGGATTGTTAGCATTAGCATTAACATCGAACAAGTTGCACAATATCGTAGGTGGTACGAATTCAAAACTATTAAGAGCAAGACGGATATCTATTACTGGACAGATAGTAAGTAGGAAGTAATTACTATCTCCCAGATAAAGACATATCCCGCTCCAACAGTTAAGGATTGTCCTGGCTACGTCCTTACAACTGGTAGGGATAGGAAAGGTATGTTAGTCCAAAATCTCGTAAGCATTGGATTGTTGTAAATAAAATGGGAGCACTGCTGGACAACGGTCATTGAAGTTGTTCTCAACATTACGTACTGTTTGACTGTATATTTAGAAACATTCTCTGATTGAATATACCAGAGGAACTCAGATCACCAGTTCATTTATAAATCTAAATACGAAATTTAGGTTCTAGAGTGGGCTCAAGAGAACGAGGCATCAGAACAGTGCGCAAAACAGTCAGGTTCATTGAGTCATTTTGATATGAATATGAACTGCCATCTGCCTCATCATTCACTGCCTCGTGAGAGTCTGAATGATTCAGAGGTAAACGAGTCACTGACAGCCGAGCACTCAGTCAGTAGCTCAGTCAACACGTTTATTCTTTTGTGATGGTACCCAATATTTGTTTTGAATGACAGAGCGTGCATTTTCTATGGAAAAATGACTCAATTACATGCTGTGTGAGTGAAGGCAAGCGGTGTGCGTCGCCTGATCGCGAGTGACTGAATGTTTTTGTTGGCTCTTTCATTGCCTCGTCCTTTACCGTTTGGTACAAACGGCCTGCACAGAGCAATGGATTGAATAGTGCAGTGCTTTCAAACTCAGCCATTAGTACCCTTAATTCAAATAATGTTGCAACTCACAAAACAAACTACAGAAGTCTATTCATCATCCTCTATAGACGGTCTCTAACAATATTCCCCACCGGTTCCAACTCTTACCGGCCGCTGATAAACCGTTGCTTTTAACATCACGAAAGGCTAGGTTTCTGGACTGCCTTTGATGACATTATAAAACCCTAAAACACAGGACTTTTAATATCCTATGAACACAAAATTTTCACACCCACCACTTCCCACGTCATTTTCATTTCGATTTATTCTTGCGATTTCAAACCAAAACATTCAAGATGTCAGAAATACTGGGTTGCCGTAATGGGTATTTTACAAACAATCGCAGCTTGCTCTATGACCGGCACAATCGGCACACCTGCAGTACACTGACAAAAAAAGATAACCCAAGATTGGTGTGCAGAGTGACCTACCCCTTGAGCTTTGACGATATTTCAGTGATTAACGATTCACTTGCTACGAAATTGCACCACTGATTTTAATCATAGTAGCCTGATGAAATTTTACTACTCACATGAGTGAATACGAAATTATTTCAAGTGTCCATTATGTTCTGCTGTGTTTCTTAGAAGAAATTCTAACATCCTCATAACAAATATGAAACTCAATGTTTGTTTACATGTCAATCAGCCGGGGTAGCAAAATTTCGTCAGACGTACTATGATTAAAATCTCACAGCAAGTAAATCAATAAGAGCTGAAATATCACCAAATAGAACTTTGCTAAAAAATGGTACACCCTAATCTCCACTTTTGAACAATCTTAATCCTCACTTTTAGGGGGATTAATCAACCAATAATAGGGCTGTGCATGCCTTGAAACTTCTCCGAAGATACAAAAAGACCTCAAATGAAAGATTGCGGAGTAATTCCACGCGATCACGTTTTACACCGTTTGAACCACTGCACAGAGGAATAACTTGGGCAAAAACCTGGTCAAAATTATTTACTGCTGTTTTGAGTGATATGAAGTATGGAAACAATGCAAAAAGTAGTTATTATTTAAAAAAAAAAAAACATTTTATTGATGAAAATTTGTCAAATTTGCCCTAAAGTGATGTATAACATACGGTTTTCAAAAAGATCGCAAACGTGATAAGTCCGGATAAGTTTTCACCACTTATGTGTTCATTCCAATGAGATCAAAACACACAGAATTTGACAATTTTATAACACTGAAAAACTTCAATAATACTTTAAAGCCGCATTTTATCAAACTCTTTAAACAAGCTAAAATATTGAAATATCAAAATATTAAAATATTAACATATTAAAATATTATAATATTCAAATAAAAGAATATAAAAATATTAAAATATTAACATGTTAATGTATAAAAATATTAAATTATTAAAACATTTAGATATTAAAATATTAAAATATTGGCATTGAATACAAGGAACTCATTTTCTGACATATATTGACAATTGATAATTTTGTTTACAGTGGCACCGGTGGTGTAGTGGTAAGCGTGATTGCCTGTCACCCCAGCAGGTCTGGGTTCAATCCCAGTTGGCACCGCCGGGATGTTCTGAGGCATAAAACCTCTGATCATACCTTCCTTCGGAAGGGAAGTAAAGCCGTTGGTCCCCGGTTCATGAGTTGATGGGTAGATAGGTAGGTTCCAGGTGTAGGAGCTGCCTCCCTGGCGTTGGTAGCATCGGTGCTCAGCACGGAAAACAAGATTGACGGAAAAAAGCAAGGGAATTTTTTTTTGGTTATGTTTGGTAAAGGCTATTTTCGATAGTTTTTGAAAAAACATACCTCTAAATGATGTCAATGTTTATGCACTTCCCAATTTCAACCGTTCCCACATTGTGCAACATATATTTAAGTATACAATAAAAATAAAACAACATAGAAATCCTAAAAAAAAGCATTTTCTTATTTTGGCCAGCTTTTTGTTATAGATACTCAACTGTGCACTGTACAGTCACCATAGATTGCACAACGCATTCGTCATTGTCAGCTGCCATCCTTTTCAATTTGTTCAATATCCTTCAACTTCCGCTTGACAATATTTCAAAATAATTCAATTGTACGCAGCTGGGCACAGTTGGGTGGGTTGACGTCTCTGGCCCCTAATCTCGCTGATGAATTCTACAGAAGCTTACAACTCCTGGTTGGGCAATATTTCAGATTATAAACGAATATTGATTAATATTAAATCTGAAAAGATCCCTTCACTTCATCGTTGAAGGCACTAGGGTAGGTGTTGCAGTTATGGCTATCCGTTCCAATTGAGGCATATGGAATTCCCATAACTGGTACATCTACCCTAATTTGGTTCCATTTCTGATTAAATTACGATGATTATAGTTAAAATAGTTAGTCCATAATGTACAGCAAGTTGCATCCCCTTGAATGTCCAAGGTGTTGTTCGTAAATCCTTCTCATCTGCCAGAACATCTAATTTTAGGTATCTAACCACAATTTGAAGCAATTAAAACGGCATGCAACCTTGCATGATTCTATTCCTCACCAGAGATAATGTAGGTGGTTACCGAAGAAAGTGATACTGTTGTCCCAATTCTACCACGTTGCATGCGACTAATTTCCGCTGTGGCAGCCAAAAATATTCATTTAGACACGAACCAGATAACCTTCTCGATTCAGGGAACGGGTAGTCAGGCGATTAGTAAACTTTTTCGTTAGGTTCAACGTTTTTTCTCAGGTAGGTATGTCTGTTTTTATTCCAAAGCAAAAAAGGTAGCATTGTTTACTCAGTTTAGCGCTATACCTACTTTACTAGCGCAGTACCGTTTTTGTTAGATACACATTTGGTCAGCAACATTTCATCGGGGTCTGTTGTAGCGCTCGCTGTCGGTCTGTCTATCGTCGTCGGTCGAAAAGTTAGTGAACTTTTCGGCTCCTCTTTGACCACCGTTGTCGTCGGTCAATATTGGCAATGGGGTTGGACCAAAGCACCAATAAGAGAGAAGAAAAAACCAGTAGAATTCTGCAGCACAACCAGGCACGTCCGTGTCTCACCCGCATAAGCGGATAACATAAATCCTTCCTACACATTTTTTTTTTCAATTTATATCAGCACTGAAAACCGAATGTGTTTTCGTACGAACAAGTATTGCCTAGGGGCGCGATAAGGATTTCAGGTCTGCTGCGGACCCAAAATCGATTAATGCTCTAGTGGGATTTTGGGTTCCTGACAATCCCACCTGGTGAGAGTAATGGAAGAACTGTATTCAAACTACGTACGATATCAGGGAACGACGAATAGAAAATTCCCACGAGATCTCACGAGCTGCTGCTACCGAATGCTCTGAGCTCTGACAGACACACTTGTGTACGGTGCTTGCATGGTTTATCGTTGTTCATCATGCGATTGCGTGCTACCAACAGCATTTCTCTACATATATCGTCAGTCAGCCGCTGTATGTTTGCTCAAGGAGCGAGGAAAGGCTTTCAGTTTGGTAAATTAAAGCATTTTCACACCTATATCTAATTACAGCCTAGATAAATCAGTGAAGGAGGCAAGGAGGAGGTAGCTAGTCTTGACGAATGATTATGGATTTTCAATTTTGGCCGTAGTTTAATAATACTAAATCCATTCCTGTGAAAAAAAAAACTAAATAATTTCAAAATAAAGAAGTTCAATGCCTTCAATGCTTCAAGAGAATTGAAAATTAAGTTTACTTATGAAAAACCAGGGCGATTGCTTTCACTATTTCTCAGTAAATTAATTTTCTTTTGTATCAATACATTCAATACCCGGATCCTTACATAATCCATCAGACTTCACCCACAAATATGAATAAATACAATTAACTGTAATCTGTTATCCAACTTTAGCAACTTTAAAGCAAATGATGGCACTATTTGCAAGCGACAATGTGTTTCCAGTGTAAACATCAAGACTCATACATATTCATCTATAATTCAATTCAGAATTCAATCACAACACCCAAAGTTGTTCCAGCACTTAGCAACTTTCTTTCCATCCATCTACTGATGGGGGTGTCAGCGTTTGCTCTACAAATCAATTCAGCAAGTAGTAGATTGCCATCTCCGCCCATTGAGAAAGACTTTTCAAGCACAAAGTGAGTGAAAAGCGAACATCCAAGTTTTCCCGTATGTTTCCCGTCTCAGCTCCGAAGCAAACACTACAAAGTTTCACAAAGAACAAAGCCCCAAGCTATGACTAGATATGCCATTACATTAATCTGTCAAACATCAAATTTAATCTCGATCCCAGGCAACGAAAATTTCACTTGTGTTTTCGTCTTCCGTCAGGCGTGCTGTTACATTTCTACCCAACATTCAACCGAAGGCTCTCAAAAAATGTGACCCTTATAGGGATTCAACCGTGGTCTTGTAAAAAGACCGAAAAGTACAAGAAGCCGAAATAGAGAAGCACAAGGTACTCTTTACATTCGAGATAATCGTCTTGGTTCGTGCATCATTTACCCCATACCTTCGCAAAATTCTACCAGTACCTAAGGTGACTGTCAGTCGACCTTATCATGCTCAGGATCGTTCGCTGTCATCAGCATTCTATTCATACCAACAACCCCTGCACCACCACCTTTCGCTTCCACCACAACCCATCTTCAGCACAAAACGCAGAGACTGCTTGTTGAATGGCAGACAAAATGAAGATTTTCTCCAAAGCACTGCTTGTGACTTACCTTTTGATGGTACTGAAAAAGAAAGAGTACCTACCATTTGGCTCAGAGTAAGAGTACCGAAATTAGTGCAAAAGACTGGAAAATGCAATTTCGAATCGGGAAAATGAAGCTACTGCATGAGCTCATTCAGGGATTTAAATTTGAATTTCTCTGCAGCCTCAACCGGGTCATGCATGAAGTGTGCCATATTGTCAAGAATCTAATCAAATCTTCTTGTCTTCTTGTTTACAGGTAAGAACCGTGCGATGACTGAGGAATGCTCGTAGTTTACACAAACGTAGTTTTGTGTGGTAAGCAACTCGTTTTGCAAACATTCAACAAATTATCCGCCCCATCCATTAAACTGGCAATTTATCATCTACATAAAGTACTGATGCTTCTAATTCTAATCTACATCCTGAATGGGAGAATCCTTTCAGGCTATCGCCTTCCAGCTTCCAGCCCATTCATATGCAACTTTATATCTGTTGAGCTGGATGTACCTACATAGCAATGAAAAGCACACTAATTGCAGGAGTAGTACCTCCGACTGAATCGGAGCAAAATGCAGTTGACAATGCTCTTGAATCGAGATGCAATTTAGCTGCTACTGCGATCCTTGTGGTTTTCCATTACTTTTGTGAAGCATCTAGGCGATGGTAGCATTAGTGACGTTGGGAATTTTGTGGAATACAGAGGACAGTGATGAAACTATGTTAGGTTTCGCAACGTGGAATTTCCATATTCAGGGTTGCGGTGAAGGCATTTATTTGGACGAAGTAACATCATTTGTTTGTGATATTCTTCCAAATAATTACACGACACGGATAGCGTCATGTACCGAAGCTACGTTGGTAAAATATTGCTCTTGATGTGGTTTCACTGGCGTTAGTCGATCTAAAATACAGGGTGTTTGGTTACTTAGTGCAAATATTTTATGGATTGATAGAAGATCATATTTGATGAACAAAATTGTTGTACGCATATGGTCAAATCTCAAAGATTACTTGGTTATTGAACTTTTCCTGTTTTGGTCTATGCTTGTCATGAATTGGCTCTAACTCGATTGAACTTTCTACTTCAAGTAAGCTGTTTTTAGTTACATTTCAAAGATAAACATGTCTAAAATTGGTGTTTGCCGTTGAAAAATATACATCTCCATTTATTTATTTATATATTTGTCGTCAATCAGTGTAGACCGTTTAACAATTTTACTTAAACGCTAATTGTTACAATTTTACTTCAGGAACTTGCATAACATTATTATTTTTTTTATTGATGCCTCGTGAAGAAAGTTTTTTTTTAAGTGTACTTTTATCCATTGTTATGTCAATAGATTCACAATATGTATTATAGCAAGGGACTATTTTTGGCATAGCATGTTCGTTGATTGTTAATGCTAAACAAATTTCTATTCCGCAGTGAGCGAGTGGGAGCATAAAAATTAATATTTTCCAAAATCTCTGGGCTGTTGACTCTTTGCGAAATCACATCGTTTATAAAAGCAATCATTGCAAACTCTCTTCACTTTTTGAGCTCATTTAAATTAATTAGCATACAACGCGATTCATAAGATGGAAGTGGAAAACTCGTCCAACCCAACTTTCTTAGAGCAAACAACAAGAACTGCTTTTGAACTGATTCAATACGGTTTACATGTGTATCATGATATGGACTATGCTATAACTATGCTACAATATTCGAGAAGAGGTCTCACATATGCTACGTAAAGTGTTTTGATTGTGTAGGGATCATTGAAGTGCAAATTAAATCTTATAATGAACTTCGTTTCTAAATATCGGTTAATTTGAGGACCACCCTAATGTTGTCAAGTACCAAAAGAAGTGATTTTTCAAGCACAAAAACATCACATTTGATGTCTTGGGTCGGCGAAATATTAAAACAAAAGTATTAGGACGTTTGTATTTAATATGTCTTAAGGGTGGCCCTCTGAAAACCATTTTTTCCCTATAACTTTTTTAATTAAAATTTCTCATGAAAGTCAACTTGTAGAGACTGTTGATGCATTATGATACTCATGTTTTGTATAAAAAATAACAAATTCCAGTCCATCTTATGGAAGTCAAATTATTTATTTATTTATTTATTTATTTAATAAGTCATCTGACAAAGTTGTCTTAATGAATAAACTATTTGTCTTAAATAAGGTTCAGTGTCCGCTCACGGACACTGAAAATGGTGTGGGAAATCCTCGGCTTGGAGGATCCCAGCTGTACGGCCAATTCCCTCTTCAAGGGGAATACCATAGGTATGGATGGGGCTTACGAAATGCTCGACTTGCAGGGATTATCCCATTGTGAGCCTTGAGAAAGGCTGATTGTTTTCGGCTTGTCACGGAAAAAGAGAATGCGTATTTATTTAGTTTCAACTTTGTATTTGATGATCCGTTCGATACAATGGTTGGTACACGTGTGTGCGCTTTGCGCGAAAGATGGCTACTTTTATATGATAAATTCTTCTTCTTCTTCTTCTTCTTCTCTTTTGCTATCGTGGCTGCTGTGCTATGCTATGAAATCCTTCTAGTGGGAGGAGCCAAAGCTTGCGTCAACATGCTCACTTTCGGTAGTGCGTGTGTTGAAGTGGAAAAAGGTTGAAGTTAGTGGGGTGACCGATTACCCGCGGTCGGCTCGGGGTTAATGGATGGGACTTTGCCAAGTAATATGAGGTGGAGAACGGGGATCAATCTAATCAGCACTAAAAAGAATGAATACAAGAAAATCACACAAAACGTTCGCCTCGTGCGCGAACATTCAGTCTTCCTACTATATTCACAAATTGAGGTGTGAATTGCACAAATAGGCTGGTTGTAGCCACAGAGAGTACGATGAAAGATCGGTTGCATCAGGGATTGCTGACGTAACATCCTACCTGAAGCACGGAAATCAAGCAGTGACAGAAGATGAGAGAAGTCGACGTCACCGTTGAGTAATTTAGCTATAAACGTAGCCTGTTGTAGCTTACGTCTTTGATCAAGCAGTCCGAGGTCAAGCAGACGGCATCTATCGGGATATGCTGGAAGGTTCAAAGGATCACGCCACGGTAGGTTTCTGAACGCAAGTCGTATGAATCTTTTTTGCACACGCTCGATTCTTAGATTCCATGATACGTCGTTTGGAGCCCATATAACTTAATCATTTTCTAGGATCGGCCTTACGAGTGAACAATACAATACTTTTAGACAGTGTGGATCCGTGAAATCCTTGGCAATCTTAGAGATGAAGCCAAGTTGACGATTAGCCTTGGAAATAATCGATGCATAATGGGAATAAAAGGAAAGTCCAATACGACACCAAGATCCGTCACTTGATCCACTCTGCTAAGAACAGTATCATCGATGTGGTATTCATATATTAACGGGTCTTTGGACCGATAGAAGGTCATCACATGACATTTCGCGACGCTGATGGCAAGCTTGTACGAAGGGCACCACTGAACGAACAGTCCTCGATGCAGCGTACCATCACATAGATTTTCAGATCATCAGCATATACGAGCTTGCACTTGTGGCCAAGGGTAGATGCAGCGTCATTGAAGAATAACACAAACAATAACGGTCCCAAATTACTTCCTTGCGGGACACCGGACGTGTTTGCAAATGGCGATGAAACATACGATCCGTGTTTAACGTACAGCGTTCTGCCAGTCGAGTACGATGACAACCACGACACCGATCGATTTGAGGCTCCCAATCGCGAAAGCTTGCAGAGCAACACTTTATGATCAATTTTGTCAAAAGCCGCCTTTAGGTCCGTATAGATTACGTCAACCTGCGCATTATCTTCCATAGCCGAAAAAACAGGTAGTAGTTAGATCCAGCAAGTTAGTAGCAACAGACCTACCGGGAATAAATCCATGTTGATCTGACGAAATGTGGTTCTTTGTAGCACGTAGAATTTGATCACTGACGATAATCTCGAGAAGCTTCGATGCGGCAGAAAGGCTTGTTATCCCACGGTAGTTTTTAACATCTCGTCGGTCACCACTTTTGTGCACAGGAAACATGTACGATAGTTTCCATCTCATGGGAAATTTACCTAGCACAAACGAACGTTTGAAAATGAAGGCTAGTGGCTCAGCTACTGCGCATGCGCAGCAACGGAAAATAGCAGGAGGGATAGGATCCGGGCCAGGAGCAAATGAATTTTTCAACTTTCTTGAAGCACCGATGATCATTGCAGATGAAATTTCGAACGTGTCTAAATCAACTGCATCCAGTGCGACATTAGACGCAGCCAGTTTACGAAACCCCAAAACGACTTCGGATCCCGGTGTGTGATTTGTAGAGTGAAGCATTCAACTTTCGGTAGCCGTCGCTCGATCGTTTGAAGTTAGCTTTTGCAAATACGGATCTATGCGCCCGGAAATAACGTTGCCTCCGATTGCGTTCTTTCTTAGATTTACGAAGAAGGGGCGTATTCCAAGGAGGAGAGACAGGTTTTCTCTTCGTAAGAACGTTTAAGTTCAACCATTGGCGAATGATGGCACACAAATTTGAGGCCATGTCATGTACATCCACACTGTCGTAGACACAATTCCAGTCGAGGCCTGACACGTAAGCGAAAAGCACATCAAAGTCGATTTTGCGGTAATTGAGTGCTCTTTCAAATTTATTTTCCACCGGAAGTGGCTTAGGACATTCAGCTGCAACATTAACGCGAATATTAAGTGGGGGTGGTGCAGATCTACTGGAAGCAATGTATCATCAGCAGAATATACCACAGAAGAGCTACCTGAGGGCGCGAAAACCAAATCGAGAGGGCGACCTAAATTATTCAGCTGCACGTTAACTTGATTCAGGTTCAAAAAGTCCATACCGTCGAATAACGCTGTACTCGCCGGAGTCAAAAGCGTCGAAGAAGCAAGACGAATGCCATTTTCATCCTCAGTCCAGGCAGTACGAGGTTGATTGTAATCGCCGCACACGAGTACAATGTCATCCAGAGAAGCGTTGTCGCAGAGTTCACGAACGGTGGCGATGTGTTCTTCAATCAGATCGACATTACGGCCTTTGTCCGGTGGAATGTAGATATTGCTCATCAGGAATCGACGACCACGAATATTGGCAGAAACACACACTTGCTCCAGTCTCCTGCCATTGTTCGTATCAATGCGCGAGCTGCCATGTCGTTCGGCAACGGCTATGAGCGCACCACCTAAGCAGCGCTTATCGCTATTCAAAGGGGAACGATACCAACGGTAAACGTTGAATGAATTTCCAAAAACCTGCAGGGAATTGAAGCTGTCGTCTAATCCTGTCTCCGTAAGCATAATGACATCGAAGGTACTGTCGAGAGATGCCAAAAAAATGTCGTCCAGTTTGGTCCTCGAACCTCTCACGTTTTGATAATAAATCCAGACATCGATGGAACTCCTAGGGAACGAGACTTCTTCGGAGCGAAAATTGCTGTTACTGCAAGGATACTTGCCATGATATGCAACTTGGAAGACCCCATCGCCAGCACTAGACTCAGGGCCGGGACGACTTGGGTGTATGGAACGATAAAGCTGCGAGATATTTTCCATGACGGCTACGGGTTCGACTGAGCTAGGCGGGTCAAGGGCTTCCGTACTGCTATGTGTAGGGCATCCCGGGTCAGATGTCTATGAGCTTGGTTGTGTTGAAGAGTGGCGTGAAGATGAAGCGTTGAAAAGTGATGAAGGACTATGCATTGGTATATTGCAACAAATAGTGTCCTCGTACGGACTTACGCTGGAATCGGAAGGACGATCCGTAAGTGAGAGTTTATGAAAAAAAACGTACTTGCCTGGAAAAGCAGGCTGGAGGACCTCAACTACAGTCAACTACAGACAGCAGGACCGCGACGACTATGATGAACGCTGGCAGCAATAGACCGGACTGTGTCCATCCGACAGGAAGCATCAGTTTTTTAGGAAATTGACAAACTTCCGTAAACGGATACCAACGGGCCAAGTCGAGGGTTCCAACGCCAATTCCTTCATATTAGGGTCCAATCCGATTTTGTAAGAAACAAACGTCAAGTTGGTGGTATCTTTGCCCTTAGGAACAAGGCGCACCACATCAGCAGCATCCGAAGTATCAATTTTCTGCACGTCATTGTCACTGATTAGTGGATTTAAGCCTGTCATGTACAACCAAAACTTATCCGGCACCACAGCTAATAACGCATCTCCAATTATTTCATATTATATTGAATATATACGCCCTTTCAAATGCCGTCAAAATATTAGTTTTATATTTGCACCAACTTTAGCGCTTTTTCATAATAAAATTGAAAATAACATTTGCTCGATATGTTCTGCGTGGCAAAAATTGCGTCTTCTTAGAAATTTAAAAATCACCCGAACACTTTGCTGAGAACATTGGAGTTAAAAAAATAAAGCAAAAAAACTGTGGTGTTGAGTACACTGATGAAGTATGCAAGTAGCTTATCTTTTGACAGATACGGACAGATAGGAAATAAATCAACACACTCAAAAAGCTCTTCATAGAGGGATTCCGTTAAGAGGTTCGACAAAATTAAAAGACTAAAAAAACTGTTCACATCCTGAGTCAATCGAGGAAAATTGATCGAAACCGAATTGACCGAGATACAAAAAAATTGTGTTTAAACAATTTGACTTACAATTAGCTGACTAACAACTATGCCAAAGGATGTACAACTTTATTTATGCAAATAAAATAGTGTTTTTTATTTATTTTAATGATAATAAGAACCACCCTTGTATTAAGCTAAATCAAAATGAGGGTATAACTGTTTGAAACAACTTTGTAGAAGACACATTTTTGATATTGTTTTAATTCCAGGCTATAAATGCATCTTTCCTGCTAAATTCCTATTCTAATTACAAAATCGCGACTAAATTGAATATCTCGGCTGCTAAACGGTTTCAGTCATCATGCTATACATATTCTCAAATGAAAAACTCTGCTGAGTCGATTGGTGGTAGTCTCATTGGCCGGAGACTTTTGCGTACTGAGATCGAGGGCCGGATCAACCCGAGTTCTCGGTAAAGTAGGAAATGCCACTATCTATCGACATAATTTAACACTTTACTTAACGTATATTACTCGAAATTGATAGTCCTAAGTATATATGGTGTAAAGACACCATATACGCCCTCAGGGAAACTCTACTGGCCTAAAGAAGTTGGCCAGAACGACCGATATAGTGCCACATTATTAAAAAAAATGTCCTAGAACCTTGTGATTTTTTCTATGTTGTTCAGAATCAATAGATCAAAGTGTATTTAATATGGATACTATATTTTGAGGTTTACTGGTCATATTCTGGTTCTCCGGATAATCTGGTTAGACCGATAAAGTGGCCACATTATAAAAATGATTCTAGAACCTTGCGATTTTTTCTATGTTTGTTCAGAATCATGAGATCAAAGCGAATTTAATAAAGAATTTAAATTTTGGTGTAAAGTGGTCATATCCTGGTTCTCCGGATAATCTGGATTGACCGATGAAGTGACCACATTATGAAAATTGTCCAGATTATTCGGGGAAACAGGATATGGCCACTATATACCAAAATATTTATTCCAAGTTTAATACGCTTTGATCTCGTGATTCTGAACAATATGGATAGACCGCAAAGGATCCAGGACCATTTTTTATAATGTGGCAACTTTATTTGTCAATCCATATTATCCGGAGAACCAGAATATGGCCACTATACCCCAAAATATAGTTTCCATATTAAATACGCTTTGATCTCATGATTCTGTCTCATGCAAAAGTCTCCGACCAATGAGACCACCACCAATCGATTCAGCAGAGTTTTCCTTTGAGAATATGTATAGCATGTTGACTAAACCGTTTGGCAACCGAGATATTCAATTTAGTCGCGGTTTTGTCAATTTTTTCCCACTGTGCACTGGTTGAAGAAGGCGATTAAAAATGACATTTCAAAGCCCGGAAGGAAATACAAATGAAAATATTAACCTGACTACCTCCAGTCCGCATCGTGCTCTCTTGCCGTGCGGATCTATTTGCTTTTTGCTTAAGGAAGTCTTACTACTACCTAAAGCTACAACAAATTTAAACAGCACTTTTCAGTGCTCAACCTGTAAAAAATTTCTACCTTGTTCAACTCCTCTTATTCCTCTTCGATCCTTGTTTGAACCCTACCCGAGGTAATCCTTCTTGGATATCGATTTGGAAAATTCCTCTTCGATCCTTCAGATTCTTATAGTAATCTGCTTGGAAGTCGATTTGGATAAAAAATTTACTGCCGCCATGGCGCCTAAACGCAAAAGAAAGGGGCAAACTCTTGACCCCCCTTCTGAAGAAATTAATTTGAGTAATCAATTTGATTTGCTCACGGATGATGAGAATGATCCATCATCCAAGAAAAATTCTAGTAAACTTTCCCGGCTTAATGCCAAGAAGGAAAAGATTCCCCCTATTGTGATAACCACTACCGATTTCCATGCTCTTCGCATGGAACTTTTGAATTTCGTGAAAGTTAAGTTTTCACTACAAATTGGACGTCGGGGTGAATGCCGTGTATTGGCTGAAACCTTGGACGAATTTAAATGTCTTCTCAAGTATCTTACTGAGAAGAAGCACAAATTTTTTACTTACGACACCAAAACTGAACGTGTGTTCAAGGTTGTCATGAAAGGACTGCCCAGTGGTGAATCCCTGGATCAGATCAAAGATGAACTGGCAAAATTACTTGGAGTTGTGCCACTCCAAGTAATCAAAATGAAAATGAAATCCCGTCCTGGCGATTCGCGCAACGGGATTTCTAATGATTTTTATTTAGTTCACTTCAAGTCTAGTGAACTAAACAACCTTAAGGCCTTAGAAAAAGCTAGCCTTATGCTCCATGTCCGAGTGAAGTGGGAACACTTCAGGAAGACTGGAGGAAATTTCCAAAACCTCACCCAGTGCCGTAAGTGCCAGGGATGGGGTCACGGAACTAAAAATTGCTACATGCCAGCTAAATGCATGAATTGTGGTGATTCCTCTCACGCAAAGGACGACTGTCCTGTGAAGGAAGATCCTAAGAAATTTAAATGTTCAAATTGTGGTGAAAACCACAAATCCAATTTTTGGGAATGTAAGACTCGCAAAGCGATCCTACAATCTCGTTCTAACCGTCAGGTAGCAAACGCTCCACGTTTCCGACCAGGTACAAATTCCTCTGCTGTTAACGGTCAGCGAGGAACAAATTCTACATTCGTACCCGTAGGTACAAATATCACCCCTGCTTCAAATGTTTCATCTGTACCTACTCCCCTCGCTGCTAACAATGTTCAGCGAGTTAATGGAGCTACCTATGCTGCTATTGCAGCGGGTAGAAATCAAAATACTAACCAACATTCTAACGGAAATTTTGACAATTTTGACTTAGGAAGCATTACTGCTCCTAAAATGGAATTTTTACAGAATTCATTAATTGACATGATTTCTGATATGCTTAAATCTAACTCCATGTTTGATGCTATTCAAACTGGAGTAAAATTTGCTAATAATATTGTCATGACTTTAAAATTCAGTAATGGATTTTAAAGCATTAAACATTTTAAATTGGAATGCTCGATCTCTTAAAGATAATGAAGACGAGCTATTTAATTTTTTGAGAGTTCATAACGTGCATATTGCCGTTATAACTGAAACGTTCCTTAAACCTGACCATAAGGTTAAGAAGGACGCAAATTACTTGATTTATAGAAATGATCGTCTTGATGGACCCTGTGGTGGCGTTGCCATCATTATTCATAGACGAATCAAGCATAAAATTCTTTCTTCATTTGAAACCAAAGTTTTTGAAACTTTGGGAGTTTCTGTTGAAACAAAATTTGGACAACTTACGTTTATAGCTGCCTATTTGCCATTCCAATGCGTAGGCCAGCAAAAGAATTTTCTCAAGGGTGACCTCCAGAAACTTACCCGTCATAGGTCTAAATTCTTCATTATTGGTGATTTTAATGCAAAACACCGCTCATGGAATAATGCTCAAAGCAATTCCAATGGTAATATTCTG